>NW_023494799.1:40492499-40519999 GCF_904425465.1 Colossoma macropomum
CCTGCACCTTTAAAAGAAGCCTCCGGAGGCTACAGCCTCATCCTGGCAGGCAGTATTTGCCTGGCTTAGCCCTTCGTGAGCAGCCCTGTTGGTCTGCTCTTCTCCCAGCATGAGACCGTGGCAGAACGCAGCGCTCCTCCAGCACTGTACACCACGGCACAGCACCCCACTGCGCCTATTTGCTTATTTCACCACCGCTAAGTTGTGAACTGGCTCCCTCTCATCTCTCAATTCCACACTAAGCAGCTTGTTTATCAGTCTCTTTTGTGCTCTCTCTCTCTCTCTCTCTCCCTCTCCTCTCTCTCTCTCTCTCTCTCTCTCTCCCCCTCTCTCTCTCTCCCTCTCTTTCTCTCCCTCTCTCCTTCTCTCTCTCTCTCTCTCTCTCCCTCTCTCTTTCCCTCTCTCTTTCTCTCCCCTTTTACTCTCTCCCTCTCTCTCTCTCCCTCTCACCCTCTCTGTCTCTTCTTCTCTCTCTCTTTCTTTCCCTCTCTCTCTTTCTCTCCCTTTCTCTCTCTCCCTCTCTCCCTCTCTCCTTCTCTCTCTCCCTCTCTCTCTCCCTCTCACCCTCCCTCTCTCTCTCTCTCTCTCTCTCCCTCTCTCTCCCTTTCTCTCTCTCTCCGTCTCTCTCTCCATCTCTCTCCCTCTCTCTCTCTGTATCTCTCTCTCTCTCTCTGTATCTCTCTCTCTCCCCTCTCTCTCTCTCCCTCTCACCCTCTCTGTCTCTTCTTCTCTCTCTCTCCCTCTCTCTCCCTTTCTCTCTCTCTCCGTCTCTCTCTCCGTCTCTCTCCCTCTCTCTCTCCCTCTCACCCTCCCTCTCTCTCTCTCTCTCTCTCTCTCTCTCTCTCTCCGTCTCTCTCCCTCTCTCTCCGTCTCTCTCCCTCTCTCTCTCCCTCTCTCTCCGTCTCTCTCTCTCTCTCTCTCTCTCTCTCCCTCTCTCTCTCCCTCTCTCTCCGTCTCTCTCTCTCTCATCTCTCTCTCTCTCTCTCACTTCTTAGCCTTTGAGGCACAGATTAGGTTCTCTCAGCCTCAGTCTGTAATCGTAAACTTGATGTCTCAATCAGTGCAGCTTTGGCGGAGATTGCAGGGGAGGCCTAAGAGGGGTAGGGAAGTGTTGAGTGTTGCTGGGAAATATGATAAAATTTAATATCACAGTATTATCCAAATATATCACAGTATATCAGATGATATTTAAGTTTCCATTAATGGTCAGTAAATGACCCCACTGAGTACTGCAACTCACTGCTGAAAGAATGTCACATACAGTTCGTTTTGACTGGAGTGTTTTATTTTGATCTGTAGGAGAACCTCGTACAGTTTCGTAAATAATAACCAATATTAATGGATTCTCTGAAAGGAAACGTTTGTTTGTTTGTTCTTTCAAAACATCCTGATGACCCAGGAATGACATACCATGATATCATGTCACAAGTTCTGCCATTTTTTTTAATCAGACACATATATGTACATACAGTTCATCATTGTGTGCTGTTGTTGCCGTGGTGATTTTGAGTCTTTATTTTTAAAAAGTAAACTAAGTTGCTGTTAAGGTTCTTATCTGCATCAGCCAATCAGAGCACCTGATCAATATGGGGAAACCAATCAAGCAATATGCTTTTTAGGGAGATAATTAGCTTTCAGACTTTTAAAACCATATCAGAACGATTGTGGAGTAAAGTTAGCTGAAAGTATAGTAATGTAGCTTTATAATGTAATAGGTTTAAACTGCGAAATGAACCTGATCAGACATTTGTTTTTTAATATTTCCTCACATTTTCTAGATATGTATTTAATTGACCTGCTGATATTGATGTAGTTAATGAAACCCGATTACAATGAAATGAGCGTAACACACTAAATCAGCTGCCTTTGTATTTAGCCGACAGTACATTTCAGCTATAAGTATTTATGTATCAACACGGCTAAAACTAAAAATCAATACTGTGTGATAGAGCTGGGCGATATGGCCAAAAATGTTATCACGATAAACAAAATTCATACCGCTCGATATCGATACAAACCGCGATAAACGTCAAATCATTATTTCTTTCAAGTTTGAAGGCTGATTTTGCTCCTGGGTCGTTAATCACTGTTTTAAACTGTCCTTTATGGTCGGAACACGACAAACACTCACCAACCAGTGGAGCATTTCACAGATCTGTCGTGGCAGAGTGGGAGAGTGGGACAGTGGGAGAGTGGGAGAGTGGGAGAGTGGGAGAGTGGGAGAGTGGGAGAGTGGGAGAAAGTGTCTGGTGAGCTGTTTTTACCAGCTGGAAAAGCACGGCTATTTTGTAATAGTCATAAGAAAGAAAACAGATTATTTCAGCTGGTGCCGAGCGCTCGGCTACCCCGCTACATGACATCACAGTATTCAGACACCAGCTAGACGACTGGATATTCAAGTGTAGTAGTTTAAGCGGTGAACCGCAAAATATCAACACCAGACAAACAGAGTCCTCCTTTAGGTACGTTTAAACTGAAAGTGGTGCTTTTGTGTCGTGTTTGATCTACAGTATCATCAATTCTCTGTGTCGTGCAGTGACGAAGCGCTGCTTTAAGTTAGCCAGCTGCTAAAAACAGCTAGCCTGGAAAGCTAGCGCTCCCCCGCTCTCCAACGCCTCACAGCTTCCTCAGTTTACTTTCGTTTAAATCAGGGCTGTAATTTACATGAACCACTTCTTGCTTTCACTTTCGTTGCTCGGGAATCACTAATACTAAAATATGACTGAGCGCTGTAACAGTGCTGTAGTTGAGAGCAGCAGACGTGATTTAACGCTGCTAAAGTTGTTAGGAGGTTAGTAAAGAGGTGAGTTCACTGTAGGACAGTACAGTTACACCACTGACCTCGTCACTCAGACTCGGTCACAGGAGAACAGATCGCCGGTCGCTCCACTCAAACAGGGAATGTATAACTCCGTTGCTAAAGACTCATCTTACTCGTGGCCCCCTCCCTCTCTAATCATGTAGAAAAACTCGGAAGTGCGCCCTCTCCTGGCGACAGCACAGTAGTGTCACTTTCCTTGCAGTAGAAAACACCACCAAGGCTTTCGCTGAACATGGGAGTGTGAGAATGGTGTATTATATCAAACATTTATCGAACATGTCGTATCGCTCTATCGAGGAAAAGTTATATTGCGATACTTATCGTTATCGTTTTATCGCCCAGCCCTACTGTGTGATACCCATATTGGTAGATCGGTGTGTGTGTGTTTGTGTGTGTGCGCGTACGTGTACATGTGTGTGTGTGAGACAACAAAATGGTCTTAATTTTTTATTTCTATTTTATTAAAATTCTCTTTACACACTCTTAAAAAATGAAGGTTCCTGAATGTTTCTTGGCTTGAATAGTTGGAAGTAAAAAAAACTTTTATTTGGTCTGGAACCTTTACATTATGTGGATCTTCTTCAAACTTAAAAAAAACTTAAAAAAAATATTGAAATGTTATTTGAAGAACCAAAAGTGGCTCCAAGAAGATCTTTTGGTACCTTTAGCTTTGAAAGTGCATATAAATCAGTCAAAACATCCATTAAGTAGCTATTTATATTTCAGCATCAGGTGAAGAAAAACATTTTTAAAATGTGCATTTCCTGCTTCTCATGATGTAAGTAATCTGAATCATATTCAGTGACGTTGAGTCTGGACTCTGGGGTGGTCAGTCAGTTGTTTTGGGAACACCAGCAGCTTCTTTGTTTGATTTTCAAATTTTCAAATTTTCGTCTATTTTCTTTTATCAGTAACGGCTTCTTGACAGCTACACATCTTTCCAGACTCATAACGCTGAGCTGTCTATATACCACCTTAAAGGAGTGTGGAGTCTGATTTTCTCCTGTCTTTCGAGGAGGAAAGCTTTAAGTATTGTTTATCTGATAGTGGAAGTTTTGCTGGTCTACCAGGTTTTGCTTGGTTGTTAAGAGCCTTTTAATTTTAATCATTTTTTGGGCCGCAACATTGGAAACTTCTCTTTATCTTACTTTGGCTTCTCCCCTTCCTTATGCAGGTGGATTAGCTTATATCTGATCTCCAAAACTGGCAAATTGTTCTTAGTGGCTGTTTTGACTGGTATTGTTTGTATGACCCCATGTCCAGATGTTGTATTAAAAACAAATATGTGGTTGTGTGAGAGCGGAGAGAGAGCAGAGGGAAGGAAGGAAATGGACAGATAACAGTTCAAACAGTGCAGGTTTGCTTTTAGGTTTGTGATAGTTTGGATTATGAACTAATAATTCGGTTGTGGTACAGTGGTGTACGTGGGCCGGGACTAACGCGAGGGTTAAGGGCGTGTTGGTGCGTGTGCGTAAGGGAGAGATGTGACAGTCGTGTCTGCAAGTGACGTGTTATTTGCTGCCCGTGTCCTGGAACATATGAGTGGCTTTGAGGATGAGCGAATCAGAATAATAGCCACTCTTGTATTGGTTCCACTCTGGTGAGTCCGTACAATCAGGGTGGCAGTCTGGTCTTGATGTTTGATTGAGGATGCATGTAATGATTCACGTCAGTGCTTTGAGGGGCTGAGACGATCTCCTCCTTCACAATCTCCCGTTTTTGCTCACAGCTACATTGTAGACTGTAGTTTTGGAAGTGGAAATTCTGAAATGCTAAAATATGCAGAGGCTCATAGATAACAGTGCCTGAAGACATGAGTCACTGTAGGCTTAACATCTCTCTCTCTCTCTCTCTCTCTCTCCTCTCTCCATCTCTTTTTCCTGCACACGCTCATGATGCATTCTCATTCACACTCCCTCCTGCTCTCGCTCTCTCTCTCTCATACTCTCATTTACTATCTCAGTGTCTCTCACTCTCCTCTCTTTGGAGCCTTCTCCTAGTCTTCATCTTTTACTGCCTCTTGAGTAAACGTAACCTTGCTAAGTGTCGGCTCAATTGGAAAGCTTTTAGTCTTTCAGTGGGCTGCTGCGGTCAAAACAACATAATGTGTAATTTAGCACCATTTAAAGGCATCCGATTCCTGTCAGTAGGTCCTGTGGCGCTTCCTCATAGAGCGGGTCAGAGCCGGAGTTCATCGGCACCGGCAGGAGGAGAGATTTAGACAGCCCTTTGTTATTGTTATGTAGGGCTGTCTCGGTTACTTGATTAAAGGGGAATTCCACTGGTTTTTAAAAATTTCTGCATCGTTCATTGATTGAGATGTGAACATAGTCACTCCGGGTGATTTGGTGCGAAGTTGTTGTAGAGAAACTTACAGACTCTGATTTCTTTACAGTGGTGGTGATAGAAACCAGGGGTCACAATGATTACGATTGTCTTCTGAGTTGATGATGATGGTAAAATAGTGATAAATCTGAAAATGTCCTTGAGGAATATTCAGCCTCACAACTGCCTGCATGTACCCTAGACACCATTAACGTATTTGAAGAATAAGTTTCAGGCCACAGTGTCTCTGGCTCATCAGGCAACATATTCATGACCATTTCATGTAATAACTTTCTGTGATGGAGCTTTTAGAGACTCTTCAGACGTCTGGTTCCTATCACCACCACTGTGAACAATTCTGACTCTGCAAGTTTCTCTAGAACATCAACCACTCTGTATGATTTTGTTTACACTGTAATGATTTAATTATGCAGAAAGTTTGATCATATCTGCCTGCTTCTGAAATGTCTTCTGATTTTTTATTACGTCACCGTGCGGCAGCAGGCAGAGGAAAGTCATTTTAACCAATAATACCCCCTTCCCACCAGTCATCGTGCAATGAGACCCTCCCTTATACTGTGTTTCACTAAGAAAACATCACGGTATTGAAGAAAAATGCTTTATGATTTCTGATTCCCGATGGCACTTCACAGTCGGAACCGTTCTGATCAGTGTAGTTGTGTTGGTGCAGTGAAACTGCATCATTATGACTTAGTGAGCTGTAGTTCCTATTAAAGCTGAATGAATAAGTCAGTAGAGTTCTCTGGAAGCCAGGCTGAGGTTGGGGCTCAGCTCGTAAACACAGTCATATAATCGATCATTTGTGTGAGTCATCGACAGGCCTCAGGCCTGAAACCAGCTCTCGCCCTGTGTCTCACTCTGTCTCTCCCCAGCTCTCTCCCTCCTCCTGTCTTCCTCTGTCCCTCCGTCCCTCACTCCCGCAGCGTTATTGAATGGGTATTTACCTGGGCAGCTGGCATATTTACCCAGCTGGCAGCTCAGTGGGCAGGTATTGTTTGATGACATGTCTGTAGAAGATGAGGGTGTTGTGTCTGCAGAAAGTTGGACAGAGAGAGATAGACTATGACAATAACTAGAGCAGAAAGTGTGTGTGTGTGTGTGTGTGTGTGTGTGTGTGTGTGTGTGTGTGAGAGCAGCGGATGGAGTGTGAAAGTGAGTGTTAGCTCAGTGAATTAAGTGTGTGCTGCTGTTCGCTCGTCTCTGTTTGTCTTTGTCATTAATGCAGAAACTAGCCAGACTGCAAACACGGACAGATCGAATTGTAGCTGCAGATTAAAGCAGAATCATCACAAAATGAAGATCCATTCAACCAACTTGCACCTTAATAGATCATCCTGGAGGTATTTTTAGATATTCAGAATGACTCATTGGATTTGCTCGTCAGGGACAGAACCTCAACAGAAGATGCGCAGAATTTAGTTTCCTTGGCGGGAGTTGTTGTTTCTGCTGGATTTGGACATCAGCAACTGTACAAGCACCAGGTTCCTCGTAGTTACCATGGTGACAGGAGGTGAGATTCCGTGGTCACTCGGATGATTATAACAGTGTGTAATAACAGTGGAGAAACGTGGTGTGTCAACAGCGAAGATAATAAATCCTTTAATCTTCTATGCTTTATATTAACAAACAATCCAGATTTTCACCACACCTGAACCTGTGAAAGTTCTGGACGACGTTCTTTTTACCCCACATTCTGGGCTAGAATAACACTATTTCAGCTCTCAGAACTCCTCCAGCATTCTGAGACTCACCGAGTTGACTTTCCATGTTATTGTTTTTGTGTGTTGTTGTTTTTTTGTTTTTTTTTAATTCAGCCAATTTTATTTTTAAGTAGAATTGCACCTTTTATTGCTTTATTAATGCTGTTATTTCTTTGTTGATGAACACACATTCTCTTTTTTGTGCTGGACTTATTGCTCGCTCCATGATTTCCACCATTTGACTGCACCTTTGAAACCCAGCTCCTCCTAAGCGCAGCGTGATTAGTAAGCAGTGCTGTGTGTGGGTCTGTGTGCCTTTGTGAATTTAACATTAATTTTGTACACATTGCAGGCGCACAATGGGGCCGTGTAACTCAGTTTAGCACTAGGTCTTCTCATGTACGTACATCTGTCCCTAAGTCTGTCTGTTCTCTCCGACAGGCTGAGGCGTCAGCAGAACCCTGGCTTGTTTAGCAAGATGAGAACCTCATCTTCGGCGCGCTTTAGCCCTGATGACCCTGATGCGCCCCCCAGCGACCCTGACGATGAGGAGGTGGAGCTGCAACTTCAGATTCCCTGAACGCCAGCCCCTGCGAATGTACAGCGCCCTCACCAGTCTCCGTCCTGCATTTCAAACACTACTTTCATTTCAGAACTGGGACCAAAAACAAGGCCAGCATACAAAAACTAGAGGACTCAGAGGCTTTGAGGCGAACGGATTCTGATCTGATGTGTCACCCTGTGGCTCCCTGACACACAGCGGCAGGTTCCCTATTGCTACCTGTGCAGAACTTGAAAAAGGCTGTGGTTGGAGGGAGACGTGACGCTGGTGTCAAACACATCCTGCTATCCCATTATCTCCCCTATTACTCCTTCTTCTGTTCTCCTGCATGTGGGTTTGTATGCTGCTCCAGTCCTGTCTAATTCTGTTACTCCTAAACTTTCTGTTACCCTTCAGTTACGGTCTTCTCCCATCCAGCCATTTCCTCTTCTACTTTGCTCAGTCTTATCTATTTCTCGTTCCATTTTCCACTTCTGTCATCTCTCTATCTCAAATGCCCTCTTTCCTCCTCTTCCATCTCAGATTCCCTCTCTCAGCTGACATTGTATTTCCAGAACTACCCATTCAGAACGTGGTGTTAATCTATCTTCCATGCTTGGTGAGCACGATGACCGAGCTGTGCTGCCGTCAAGGGCTGGAGAGTGGACTTGTGTGGACCTCTACTGTCCTGTATAAATGTTCTGAGGCTTTTTGTAGGTAAAACCACTTCCATTGTCTTTGCCTTGGTGCCAGTGTATTTGCGGTGGATTGTGGGAGGGGGGAATCAGAGAGATTGGCAGAATCCGTTTAAGCAATAAGACCATCTCCTGGAGAGACCTCATCAGTTGGGACCAAACGGGGACGTTTTTACTGGTCATATTGAAAAATATTTATCTTTTACATAATTTGGTCTGTATTACAGTGTTTTTGTATTTAGCACTATAAATGGTAAGTGTGTATATACTGTGTGTGTCTCTTATTTAGAGTCTAAACTGTGTGCAGTATGTGAGAGACCACCCCCAGTTTATTTCATTTCCAGCCAAAACCACCAAACCAATACTTTTCATTTTTAGGAGATTTTTCTTAGTGGATTAGATGCAAACTGATCCAGTTGCATAAGGAATGGGAGTCAAAATAAAATTAAGTGAAAAACAGGAGTTTTCAAAATTCCACAAAATGATTAAAAGATAAAGAGAAAATCGAGCTTCACTTTTGTCTCAGATCTGAAAAACTGACAGGTGTTTCTCTCCATCCTTTCACTGTGACGAGACAATTCAGCGCTGTGGACTTATAAAGTATGTGTAGCTGTCAGGAAGCCGTTAATAAGGAAAAGAACAAAAAAAGAAAATTTACAAATCAAACAAGAATCTGTTGGTCGTCCCAGAACAATGGACTGGCCACCCCAGAGTCCAGACCTCAGCAGCATTGAGGGTGTTTGGGAATACCTGGATTTTGAGAAGCAGAAAATTCGACCAGTTTCTAAGGCTGAACTTTGAAGGTGTGGAAAAATATCCCCGAAGATTTCTTTAAAAAAATGAAAACAAGTCCCCTGAAAAACACTTGAAGCTGTGTTGAGGTCAAAGGGTGGGCTCACCAAATACAGAAAAAATATTGTTTAGTTACAGAGGCGTCTTTGTAATTTTCTTTGACGTTTTTTTCCTGATGCTGAAAAATAAATAACTTGTTCTTCAGGGCTGTTTTGACTGGAAATAAAATAAATGCAGGTTGGTCTCTGAGTTTTGCACAGTACTGTATTTGTTCCTTGATGCTTCTCCATCTCCGTCCCAAGAGTCGTATTGCCATCTTATTCCCTCTTTACCAGTACAAAATGCAGTGCTCGTGTCACTTTGACTCACTCTAACTTTACATTTTCTAAACGAAGCTTGAAGAGGCCCTAGCAGTGGCATTTTAAGTTGCCCCTTTTAAAGATATTGCTGTAGAGCTGCAAGCTAGCGGGGACACAGAGCTCAGGCCAGTCCTCGCTTGACCTCTCTGCCACTCACACGGCATTATATAGCGCGTGACATGTCTACCAGGTCCTGTGAGATAACGAGAGCTAAAACAAAGAAGTCTTTGGTGTCAGTACCAGGGTCGAAGGACTAATCAGTGCTATCTGATGCTGTCAGACTGGACCACCAGGGGACAGCCTGTAAGAGTGCCATCATAGCAGTACGTGCTTTGGCTGGAGCACACAAGTCGTCTCTGACCTGCTTTGTTTTGTTCTTTAGATCCCGGCTTGCGAACTCCAGCCCTCACTGAACAGTTTAGTTTTTCTCTGTGCTTATTCAGCTCCGTGGTGAATCGTCAGGCCCTCCGTGAGCTGAATCAGATGTGTTAAAGTACAGGAGAACATCAAGCCATAAAGTGCTGTAGGCCTCCAAGGCTGCAGCTTGACACCCCTGCTTTAGATGGTCCATCAAAACAGGCCATGGAGGTTTGGAGACTTGCCTCCCTCCGCCTGTTTTATGTCCTGTACGTGTCTCTGTTCCTGAGCTGCTTTTAATGGGCTGTAATGGCTCAGTTTGGCTTGGTGCACTTGAGGGGGCCACGGTAGCGTTCTGGACCCGGCAGGGGAGCTGGAGAACCAGAGCGCTGTAGATGGGTCAGCAAAAATAGGCCATTCAGCTAGGGCTCTGGTTAGATCAAGCAATCTGCTGCATTAAAACCCAGTTTAAGCGTGGGAGTCATTGATTGGCACAAGCTGCCTTGATCTGAAGACAATACAGTGGAACGCTTTTCACACGAAAGAAGCTCTAAATGCCTGCAAGTCACATTTACTGTCAGACTCATTGGTACAGCTGTCTTTTCATCTGGTATCTTTCAGTGTTGCTGGCTAAGTTGAAGAGTCAGTAATGTTTGCAGAGAACGGAACAGTTAACCTGTGCCAACCGGAGAAAAGTCCCTGACCTGAAATTTACCGAGCCACCAGGTCCCTGAACACCGATTACTCTTTGAGCATGTGTGTGGATGTGTGTGCACACACGCCTCGGTGACTCATGCTGGATCAGGTTGTGTTCAGGCTCATTGGCTACTTTGGCTGTTATTGAGGCCCAGATTCCTGCTGTGTGGCAGAGCTCCAGTCAGACAGCCATTACGATGACGATGTGGAAGAGCAAACAGCCCAGATTAGACCAATTACAACATAATGACCGGTATGTATTTCCCTCCCCTTACTATCTTCCGTATGTCCTGCTGTCACCCTCGCTGCTTTCCCTGTCTCTGTTCCTTTAGAGCCCTAAACTGGCTCTATACGTCAAACGAAACTTTAAAAGTAAAGTGTGTTTTTGACCAAACGACGCAGTGGTTTGGGTTTGTGTGCTGCTTCCTGAACAGACCTCCTGATCGCCATGTCATTTCTTCTGAGACCTCCTCCTGACTGCGATTGGTGCACTGCTCAATGCGGACCTCTGTTGGTGCCGGGATGTAAAGTTTTTCTTAAATTTACTTACAACAGCAGGTTCATCAGTAGTTGAATGTCATTTGGTTCTATCATCGTTTGAAATGTACGGCCAGCTCACGATTTGATTCATTTGATTCAATGCACATCCATGTTGGCTGGCATCGTGCTGAGTGATGGGGGAAAGAGGAATTAGCTCTACTGGGCAAGGCTAGTTATGTCCTCTTGGGCGCCCAGCGATCGACCGCCTGAAGTCATGTCATTATTCTGTAATCTGCATCTTGCATATATTAAGAGTTGCAGCCATAAGCAGATATTCTCTATGAGAAGAATGAATGGCGTTTTTTGTAAATGACCTGCATTGCATCCTGTTGTAAATGGTTCCAAAGCCGATACTTTTGGTTTTATGTACATTTACCTCCTCAACTGTCTCTGGATCCTCTGAATTTTAATGTCGTTTAGCGGTCAAAACACAAAATATGCTACAAAACTGCACTGTGGTATACCAAAATATATATATATATATATATACACACTATACTACTGCCAAAGCAACTTCACTATGACATTACACAAAGCTTACTGGTTTGTATGTCAGTTTGCCGCAGCGTTAGCTTCCATGTAGCAATAGTTGTATTTTAGCTCCTTAATGACCTCGTAATTTAGAGGATCTGGTAAAGATTTCGGTTTGCCGCAGGGTATGATTCTCAAAAACACCATTTATTCTTGTCGTACAGAAAGCCAGCTTAGACCTGGAATTCCTGATATCGGGAAAACGTTGACTGTACTACGAGGACACGACTTCAGAGGCCTGTGTATGGCTGTGGCATCGCCAGGGATCAAACTCAGTCTCCTGACGGACGGGGCCAAGAGCTGCACCACTCAGGAGCCGATGTACGTGCTGGTGTGGGTTAAGTTCGACGTTGACGTTGAATGTGCTGATGTGAGCTGTTCAAACATTGCAGCTGCAGTAGGTTTGCATATTTAAAAGAATGCAGCTGATATTTTCCATCTCCATATCATATTTTTGCATTGCAATGTATTGACACAGTGTATTGTTACACGCACTATTACTGATTATATATCTTACTACGCTCTCTCTCTGTCTCTCTCTCTCTCTCTCTCTCCGCTCTCTCCCTCACTCTCTACTTGTTTCTACCCGTGTGTGACCGATGCTGACAGTGTTTTTCTGTGCTGCAGTGTGAAGGGAGACGAGCTCCTGGCTGACACGTTCCTATCTAATGTGGTGTGTCCTCGCTGTACCTGCACCTATGGCTAATGTAGCAGGTCTTCATCTGAAACAGACCAGAACTAAAATAACAGCCTCGCTTCTTCCCAGACGCTTTTACGACCTCCAATTATCCACATATCAAACTCTTCCCTGAGTCTATATGCACTTCTGTCGCTGGTAAAGCGCGAAGTCTTCAAAGATATGAATCTACTTCAGGATTGAGCTCAGAGTATGAAGGCATTACAAGCATGTATGAGTACCATGAACGGTTGTGTCCAATCGCACTGTGTAACACACAATCCAGTTCATACCGTGATACTCTGACTCACACTTGGGCTTTGACTACTTTGTCAGCATGCCAGGATTTAATGAGTTGGAGAACGGCGCGTCGGTTATTCAAACTGACTTTTATCTCCAGGCTCAACAAAAGGACGCTGCGTGGTCCTGCAAGTTCCTCTAATTACAGGAGTGCGCTGTTTGAACCCTCTCATACACAACAGGCCTAAATAATGTTTGTAGCATATTTGATTACCAGGAACAGATCTTAATCATATATTTGGAAGGGCTTGTCTGTAGCCGGGGATAAGAGGTGGCCGACACAACGTCTGTTTTTGCTCTGTCACAGTTTCAGAGACTTGCATTAAAGTAGGCAGGTGTGGCTATTAAGTGCTTTACAGAAGGAAAAATCACTATAGTAACTACGCTGTCAGGAAGAAGGGAACTGTATGGATACACATTCGTCTTCCAAGGTACAAACAATGTAAAAGTACCCTCAAAGGTACAACAACGCTCTTAGAGGTGCAATAGTGTACATTAAATGAGTACATTTCACTTATCTTTCCCAGGGATGAGGTACATAACCTTTTAAAAATAGAACATCTTGGAGTCCAGACAGGGCATATGGGAAAAAAATCCAGTGCAAAATGGTCCAATTATGTTCCTTCACTCACATTACCGAAGATATAAGAGGTAAAGGTAGTGTAGTCCCTTATGTTCTGAAAGTGTAGAGCAAGATTCTGTGGTTAAATGACCTGAACAGCTGCACATAAGACCAAAGAGCACCACTGCTGGACTCTGGAGCAGTGGAAACGTGTTCTCTGGAGTGAGAAATCACACTTCACTATCTGGCGGTCTGATGGACGAATCTGGGTTTGGCGGATGCTGGGAGAAGCAGAACTGTAGAGTTTGGTGGAGGAGGGATGATGGGTTTCTGGCTGTTTTTCAGGGTTTGGGCCCCTCAGTTCCAGTGAAGGGTAATATTAATGCTATAGCATTGATTTTCACTTTGGGGAAAGCCCTTTCCTACCTGACTGAGACCCTGGGCACAAAGCAAGGTCCATAAAGACATGGTTTAAAGAGTTTGGTGTGGATTCCAGCAGCCGTCACAGAGCTGAACTCAACCCCAATGAGCACCTTTAGGATGAACTGGAACATCAAGATCAAACCAGACCCTCTCGTCCAGCATCAGTGTCTGACCTCACAAATGTTCTATTGACTGAATGGGCACAAATTTCCACAGACACTCTCCAAAATCTTGAGGAAAGTCTTTGTAACACAAAGTAGATACAAAATCATGAATACTGTCAAGCTGTGAGGTTGATTGATGCAGCGCTGAGCTACAGAATATTACACAACTTTTTAGGGCAGCAAAGTGATGAAATCTCTAGATGTGCCTATTATTAAATGAAAATAAAGTGATTTAAAAAAAATAGAAAATTCTGAAGTTTATCTGTGCATGCAGATGTATAGGCATATACTTCAGACATCAGTCACCTCTTTTTGTTGCTCTGGTAGAACAAATGTGTCCCACGTCTAAAACAAAGCTGTAATGATTTGAATCCGAGTCTAAATGATTTGAATCCGAGTCTTTGCCTGCAGTTGTTTAGAAACTGATGCGCTGCATCTGATGCTGCAGACTGAGGCGGTGCTGTGGAGCTGCATCTCTGGCAGTATTACTGCTGCTTCCTTTTGACACGTTTGATGTGCTACTTTAGGCGACGCAAGGCCATTTCAATCAAAACAAATAGAATGCGTGGTTTAATAATTGGAAGCCTGTCTGGGGGACGCGTGTGTGAAGTGGCTACAATGTTCCAAATAATTTATACAGTGACAAAATCAAAGCTAACAGAGGGCTGCGCGTTACAGTTTGTGCTGACTTTAACATGCAGTAAGTTTCTTTGATGTTGGAGGGTAATGTTTGGGTTATTCCTGCTTTCCGTTCTCCCTTGTTTCTCTCACCCTCTGTCCCTCGTCCAGCTATATGAGGTGTGTGTCCATGTTTGCGGTCGTGAGCGAAGTTCATTGTGTTCATTTAGTGGCTGCTGTAATCTGCGTTTCTCATTATTGAGCCTAATGGCTCCGAGGCGGAGAAAGAGCAGATTAAATTGATCTGAGCATAATTATGCTGGGGGGACAGTCTGATATTCGCTTTAATCTGCTAGCGTCCCTCTGTGATCGGGGTGCTCGACTTTGTGTGCATGTTTACAAGACAAAAATGTAGCTACGTTACACACATTCTGCTTTTTTAGCATCATTATTTCAATGTGCACAGTTTTGTCTGGCAGTCAGTCCATGTTTTCCCACAGGACGTCTAACTGTCACGCTAACGTTCCCTGTGCGTGACATACTGTCCTGTTGTGCTGATGTCATCACAGCTGGAACTGCACGATTTAGGTGAAGTCCAGATGTTGTGCCTGAGGGTACACATACACCCCTCACTCACGGACTTCTTTGAAATAGGTGTAAGCGTGTTTACAAACAAAAGGGCAGATCTATCTAAAGCACCTGTGTTGTTAAGCTGGTGCTCTGTTTATTACTGAACCTATTCTGTCTGAAAATGTAATAGTCTATAATCAAATTAGGTCAAATTCTGCTGCCTGACCAAATAGTCCTCTACGTTACTGTGCCAAGGTCAAAGACCACCCTTTGTTTATTTAATTTACAGTTTAAACTAGTTATTTATTTCTCAGGCGATGTTTCTGAGGAGACTAAATATAAGATAATCCACTTTCATAAAGAAGGAAAAAGTTGAAGAAAAATAAGTGATACATTTTCAAGAGATGATCAAAAGATACAGAGAACATGGGACTCCGAACAACCGTCCACGACCTTGTAGAGCACAACTGTCACCATCAGGTAAACTGTGCTTAAGGCTTTCATCTAAAGCTCCACTCCACCAGTAATTCACCGGCAATTAAGTGAATGAAGGCTTTTGTGCAGAGCTTTAAATGTGGAAGGAACATTAATGGATGTAAGATCATGTCTTCAGCTATTAGCCCAATCAGATCAAGACAGCTATCGAGTGTTTATCATTGCTGGGTTCAGCTGGGCCAGATTTAATGAGAAACGGCTGCTGGCAAAAAGGAGGAATATGATTCCTGTTTGTGTCCTATATGCAGCGAGACAGGCCAAAATTAGAGCCTTCCACAGTTCCATCAGCCGACATCTGTCCCAAAAATAACGACTCCGCACACCCCACACGCTGCTGTCAACGTCAGGTTCGTTCAGTCTGACAGCTAAAGTCCCTGCAGAGGAGGAAAAGCACAGACAACTGCAATTGTTTTACTGGCAGCAAAAACACTGTTTGTCCCCCCTTTGATGAAAGATGCAGCGTTTCCTCAAATACGAGTGTCGTACATCAAAGTCCCCACAGCGTTTAGCTCCACATCGTCTTGGCGCTTTTTCCCTCCGGACCACACCCTCCCCAGATGAGATGTGTTTGACAGCTGACCAGCACCGCTTGAAAAGTACAGATTCTCTGAACATATAGAATTTTCATAACCGACCCTCGACCCACCTTAATGAGGGTGTAGGAGAAACACAAATGGGCTAATATGTGCCTGTCAATCACAGATGCCAGCATTCATAGCCCATTCAGACAGTTCAAGTTATGACCGAAGCCAGGCGGAATTAAATTCTAAATTAAATATTTTCTGAAAATGGACTTAAAGAGCTTTATGTGTTTTTACCTCAGTCACTTCTGTGTGTTTTCACTCGTCCTAGTTTGTGTTTTGTGTCATTTCAAATGTCATGAGTAAAATCAGTAACGACAGCACAGCCTACACGTCCCAAACGTCAGACTCTAGAATTGTCCTAGTTGTGGACGCTTTTTTCAAGAGACTGTAATGTTTACACCAACATGTATAAGTTACAACTATACTCTTTGTTTTTTTAAAAAAACAGAAAACAGAGTTTTGTAATGAAGGAGGAGGTGAGGAGACAGGATGTGGAGGACGTGTGAGTTCATAGTTTTATTATTGTCCATAATGACAGTGGAGGAACGCACGAGAGAAGATGAACAAAGGATGAAAGTAAATAAACTTGGAAAGTAGAATAATTAGAAACTAAACTAGCAACAAACTTACAAGGCTGAGCAAACCGAGAGACAAAGACATGAGGAGTAAATACACGAGAGGGCAAACAAGCCACTCCTGGGAACGATGAGAGGGCATAGCAACAAACAAGACACAGGCGCAAGACATGAGGCAAGGCGGAGCAAGGGCGGGGCAAGCAAGCAAAACAAGAGACAAGAACAAGACAGGGAAGGAATGTTACATGTACTGACTGAGCTGAGGCTCCAAACAGTTTCTTCAGTATCTGAATGCTCCTCCGTCTCATAGCTGACACAGGAAAAACACGCATGGAGAAAACTTGTTAAACTTTTGCTGCTGTTTTGCAGTGAAACTCCTCTAAAACCCCAAATGTTTTTAGCGCCTGGAGAACAATGGATAGCACAAAGTTAGGGCTGCTGAAAGTTTGAATGCCGTATAAAAGTAATGTAGCAATGAAGTCATACAGTTACTTGCTTTTTTCATTTTTTTTCTAATTTACATCAGAACTTCTCATATAATGCTATAATTAGGTGAGACACAATATATACATTTAACTGATGCATCAAACCACTGATGTCCAGTAGTGGTCAGCAAGCTGTAATGAAAGTATTGTGGTCACTTAAATAGTGTGGCTACTGCAGATCTTGAAAATATAAAAATAAAATATACAAATATAAACTCCACACTAAATCAAGCACACATGGGTCTTTACTGTGCTTACATTATTATGAAGTTCAGAACATTTCAGTGCTATTATTTTTTTTTAGCAGCTGCAGTCCTGAAATCGTCCGGCGTCCCAGTTGTTATCGATAGTTGAACTGTTTTTACATTCGCAAGTAGTGATGAATTTTACTGTGTGTAATTGTACAGTGGTCTTCGCCTCTATATGCTTGTTTAAATGTTTTTGGGGGGAACTTTTCAGCCAATTTACTTACATTCATGTGCCAACAGTAGCCATTTTGACTGGACGATGTTGACGAGCGCACCATCACCCCCTTTCTGTGAGCGGCGCCTTCACAAGACATTGGACTGGTTCACAAGTTTCTGTTTGTTCCCACCTACATTACAAGTTTACATGCCCACTCACATTTAGCCAGACATTCACGTTATGGGATCATGTCCAGCCCTGTAAGACTGGACTCTCCTTAGATCTTTTATAATTACACTTCAACATTTAAATCATTCAGCAAAACCACATACGGAATGTTTTCATGCCTAAGATCAGATTTGTTACATTTGGTAGTTTGGAAGAACGAAGCTTAAAGACATTTAAACCCACGATCCTCTAATAACAGACCAATCTGATAAAGAGCAACAGTAGCAGAGTAACGTCTGAATATCCCTCACGTCCTTCTTTCAGTAGCCTGCCTGCTTTGAGGAATCTACAAAGAGCTCCCTGACTCTGCGTTAGCGAGAGCAAAGATCGATGCTGCTTGTTCTGTGTCAGGTAGCATTTCTGTCAGAATGTGTTGAAGAGGCCGCCTCGCTGAGACCATCCTTGGCCAAGCTGAGCACATCATCTGTACCTTCTAGCTTGTGTCCTGTACAAAGGCTTCTCACAGCAGAGGCTTCTGGTCTGGACTTCATGGGGAAACAGGTGTGATTATGGATTTTGTCACTTGGCTGTCTGATCTTTAGACCCCAAGGTACAGTCAGGGTTGGGATAGCTACTGAAAAATGAGTAGTTGGCTACTTTGTAACTACTTTCCCAAAATTTGTAGCTAACTACAATTTGGCTACTTTTCCAGAAAAACTAGTGGCTACTTTTAGCTACTTTCAAAGCACAATTTTCAGAATGTTTGTGAATCTCCACCTGACACACCAAACAAGCCCCACTGTGAAAAAGACACTGCATTTAATCATGAGCCAGAAAGAAACAATTGAAAAGCTGCAAATATACAAAAAGATCACCAAAGAGTAAGTTTGTCTAACCAGCAATCAAACTTACACAACTAAAGGTGTGATATCCAACAAAAATGTAGACTAAGTAAAGACAAAGTCAATCATTTCAGGTTTCCCAACAAAAATTAACAAAAATAACTGAATCAACCCAGAGAATTTTGTGCAAAGTATTGTCAGCTGTTGAAATAAAACTGCTCCAATTTAAACATTTCAGTAAGATACAGACGCGACATTCAGAGACCTTCAAACTTCAGCAACACTTTAACCTCAAAATCCTCATCAGTGACTCTGGCTCTGTTTGGAGTGAGAATCAGGCCTGAATAATCTCTCCACTGCAGAGCTGCTGCAGCTCCACAGCAGAACGAGATTTTTAGGTAAAATAACATAATAAATAATAATATAATTAATAATTTAGGTAAAATAACATAATCCTCCTTTACTGTAAAATCATTATAACAGTTCAAACAGTTTTCACAATAAATGGTCTTAAACACTGGAGTTAATGTAGAAATGCTAATTCACCCTTTAAGGCTGAAGATCAGCGCAGACTGCTGGTCACACAGCAACACAGATAACGAAACAGCAAAGAGAGAGATTTAAGAGATTTATCTAATTGTCCCGTTCCACCTTAAATGGCGCAGCAGTACAATGTGATGCCTCAGGCGCCATTTAAGGTGGAACGGGACAATTTGAATGAGAAGCAACTTCAGCCTCGTAAAACGTCGAACAAAAAACCAGCGGAAAAGTTTCTGATTGAGATGCGAGAAAAGCGGCTGTAGCTGAGCTGAAGCTTAAAGCAGAGCAAAGTCTGCGTTTTCATTTATATTAAATTTGTTAGCCTGTATTAGCACAAGCCTGCCTTCAGCACCCCCTGCGACCCAGAAGGAGAAGCGGCTTAGAAGGTGTGTGTGTGTGTGTGTGTGTGTGTGTGTGTGTGTGTATTAGCACATTAGCACATACTGAGACATATTTACAGCCAAGATGTTAAAATGAACATAAAGTGTTGTGGCTCTCCCAGGTGGTTTCATTTTTGTTGAAAGGACAAAATGCCTCTTTTTTATTTCGGTTGTGACCCCTGAGCTTAGCCTACCAGTAAGGGATGATCAGCGGATCTGGATTGCACAGTCGCCACCAGCCCAGTTAACAGCCGCGTTCTATAGTTCAGACTTTGCGCAGGTTGTCTGAAGCCTGTAGCGAAAATTATTGCTACAGTTACACAAAAAGTGTAGGCGCTGCAGCTGCATTTCATTAAACTGTTGCAACTACAGCTACAAAAAATTGTAGTTAGCTACAAAAAGTAGCGCGCTACTTAGCTACTCTCCCATCTCTGGGTACAGTGAAAGTCTGAAGAGCTCTCAACGAACCTTATGGTCCCAGTTGGCTTGTTGGAGCTCTTTAGGGGTTCCTGGGCTGCTGGACTCATGGCTGGTGGGCAGTGAGAGAGGTGTTCTCAGCCATCCTGGTTAATACTCTGCCCCATCTCTCTTGCCCAGAAAGAAAACAAAGAATTTGATTGCCATAGTGAATGATAATTACTGCCTTTGTCACTTGACACCCGGTCATTATGGCCCATGCAAAGCTTGGCGCAGTGGCATACGATTCCAGCTCCACAGATGCTTTGTGAATGTGAGCCAACCCCCCCACCCCCATCCCCCCATCCCTGCGGTAATGACAGCATTTATTAGTTCATTAGGAGTCACTAGCAACCTGTGTGCTGCAAATGGAGTCTAATGGAATACAGTCGCTGCACTGTGAATGGTGGTGGAAGCAGGGAGTTCATACAGCAACCTTGGTGCTGTAGTTGACATGAGTGCTTTCATTGAGCCGTTTCACAATAATAGATACATCAATTTGAAATATTATATGAGGTAAGAGAGATCATGAACGTTGCGACCAAGTGCCAAAATCACACTGATTTAATAATGTCTCCTCGCTGTTGTAACCTTCTCCTTTGGCTCACTCGTTCTTTTAGAGTGAGGGAGAAGAAGAGTGGAACTACAGTATTTGATAGTGATTGGTTCTGGAGTGGTTTTGAGTCTCGTACCACAGGGAGAGGGCGAATATCTGAGAAGAACTGCTGTGGCCCTCGAGGCACTCTTGGGTTCTCAGTGTGCCGAAGCAGCGCTGAGCGATTCAGACCTTAATGCTGCTGTACTCGAAAGATTTACATGCCAATAAGTGCTCAGCTTGCCTCTGGAAACGCTCGGAAACCCAGCGAGAGGAATCAGACATGATCATGCTGCAAATGAAGCTGTAGATGCACAGTTGCCAGGGCCGATTATGGATATGACTCTGCAGGCCGCGTTTTCACCTGAATAGTAAGTGCGCTGTCAGATGGTTTCTAAGAAGACACAGGTGGAAATTTTAATGGCCCAAATGCTCATTTAGTTCCCATCAGGCTTCAAAAAGTACGAAGTTAGGGAAGCACCAATATGGGACCTGTGTGATGCCCATGTATCCATTATTTTTCATGCACATGGCTGCCAGGGCTGATGCTAATACAGAAACTTGTGATCAGCCTGGATTAGCACTGCCAAGACATGGAGCATTACAAACGCAGTAATATGAATAAAATGTATATATTATTGCTCTGCATCGTTTAAATGTTCTGCACAGTGTTTTGGTGAGTACCATAAATATGTCATCCAATTTCAGTTTCAAATATCGTCAGATGTTTTTTTTTTTTTAAAGCAAATATTTGCTACCAATATATTTCTAACTTTCACTATTTGTAGTTAGTTTACTATTTGGATTCATACACATCGCTGTTGTTGGAAGAAAACCTCGTATCTCCAAAATGGTAACTTAACAGGAGAAGGAAAAACATACTACTTTTAATGTAAGTCAATGGAACCAGACGTTTTTCCAAGTCATTTTGGGCTGTTTCTGTTGGTCCATTCATCATGAGATTTACACACAATGTAAAGGACAGCAGGCGATTTTAAATTATGATAAAAACTGAAAAATGACAAACATGGAGATACGAGGTTTTCCTCCGACAGCAGAGATAAACAGTTATATACAGTGGAGGAAATAAGTATTTGATCCCCCACTGATTTTGAAAGTTTGTACTCTGACAAATAATGAAACAGTCTATGATTCATTTTAACAGTGAGAGATGGAATATCAAAAAGAAAATCTAGAAAATTAAATAATATTTAAATAAAAAATAATTTGCATTTCATTGAGGGAAATAAGTATTTGATCCCCTAAAAACCATGACTAATGTTGGCTCCCACAGACCACTGACACACCCCTAATCTCAGTGAGGTCGTTACCTGCATGAGAGACACCTGTCCCAAATTGTCACCTGTATAAAAGGCCACCTGCCAACAGACTCAGTGACACTCCAACATCTCCACCATGGGGAAGAGCTGTCTAAAGATGTCAGGGACAAAATTGTTGACCTATACAAGGCTGGAATGGGCTACAAAGCCATAAGTAAGAAGCTGGATGAGAAGGTGACAACTGTTGGTGCAATTATTCGGAAGTGGAAGAAGTACAACATGAGTGTCAATCGACCTCGGCCTGGAGCTCCATGCCAGATATCACCTCGTGGAGTCTCACTGATCATGAGAAAGGCTAAAAATCAGCCAAGAACTACACGGGAGGAGCTGGTTAGTGATCTCAAGGCAGCTGGGACCACAGTCTCCAAAAAAACCATTGGTAATACAGTGAGACGTAATGGTTTAAAATCCTGCAGTGCACGCCAGGTTCCTCTGCTCAAGAAGGCTCACGTCCAGGCCCGCCTCAAGTTTGCCAATGAACATATTAATGACTCCGAGAGAGACTGGGAGAAGGTGCTGTGGTCAGATGAGACCAAAATTGAGCTCTTTGGCCTCAACTCAACTCGACGTATTTGGAGGAAGAAAAATACAGAATATGACCCTAAGAACACCATCCCCACCGTCAAGCATGGTGGTGGAAGTATTATGTTTTGGGGGTGTTTTCTTCTAAGGGCACAGGCCAACGTCACCGCATCGACGGGAAGATGAACGGGGCCATGTATCGCAAAATCCTGGGTGACAACCTCCTTGCCTCCGCCAGGGCACTGAAAATGGGTCGTGGATGGGTCTTCCAGCACGACAACGACCCAAAACGTACAGCCAAGGAAACAAAGGAGTGGCTCCATAAGAAGCATATCAAGGTCATGGAATGGCCTAGCCAGTCTCCTGACCTCAATCCCATAGAAAATCTATGGAGAGAGCTGAAGCTTCGCGTTTCCAAATGCATGTCTAAAAACCTTGAGGATTTGGAGATGATCTGCGGAGAGGAGTCGGCCAAAATTACTCCTGAAGTGCAAACCTTATAAAAACCTACAAGAAACGTCGGACTGCTGTGCTTGCCAACAAGGGTTTTGCCACCAAGTATTAAATGATGTTTTACTGGGGGGTCAAATACTTATTTCCTTCAGTGAAATTCAAATTAATTTTTATTTCTCATTTCATGTAATTTTCTCAGTTTTTCTTTTGATATTCTGTGTGTCACTGTTAAAATAAAGCTAGCATAAAATTATGAGACGTTTCATTTATTTTTTTGTATTAAAACTTTTAAAGTCAGTGGGGGATCAAATACTTATTTCCTCCACTGTATCTAAGAGAAGCAAAGATACACATCTTTACCAAAAACACACCTGAGCAGATTTTAATTCACAGTTACTGTTTTTTGTGGCTTTTAACATTTTTGGGGGAAAATAAAGCATAAAAAGTTATCTCTGCAAAAGTTATAGCGCATTTTATACTGTATGTTAAACTCAGCAAAGTCATAGAAATGGTGCAATAAATTAGAATGAACAAGCCATATTTAACCTGATAACCCCAGATGATGTGTTAACTTGTTTGCACTTAGAAAATCAACAAAATATGTAATTTGACCAGGGGTGTTCAAACGTTTGGATGTGACTGTAGTAACAGACATGCATGTTTTACTCTAGATAGACTGTAAAACGCCTGATCCACTCTTCACATTCCCCTACCTCTGTACGCTACTGTAAATCAGTCCCTTAAATAAATCTGATGGCCAGGAATCACATTTTATTACATCCCTATGCTATAGATGAGCAATTAAAAGATTAGCTGGAAGCTAAACGAACTTGGTATGTGCATATGCAAGCAGTCAAATTCTCCAGACCCATCTTAAATGGCTACTCCCTCACCATCTGTTAAATGAAATACGCTTTCCAATTTAAAGAGCTTCTCATTATTGGCTGGGGCCTGCGTACGGGAGGATTTGTGTCTATGTTTATTCCTAATTTGCACATTAAATGGGCAGGAGAATGGGACGCCATGCTAATGAAGCTGTAAGATTGTCTCAGAGCGCTGACAGATACTGCATGTATGTTGAGCTGGGAATATCTGTTAATATAGCTACTAATTCAGTTTATTGCTCAGTGTTATGGCTGCCCGTTCTGTGGTGTTGAGGGTGCTGAAATGAATAGGTAGTGAAATGAAACGTAACATCTCCAAATTATTTCAGAGGCTTGCTTTGAAAAAACAGCTCTTTGTTTGTGGAAATGCTCAGGCTTTGAAGTGGGTGTTGGCAAATGCATCAGATGCTGGTGAACAGACCTGCCAGAGTCTGCTGATCAAGCCCTCCAATGAAAGCTAGGCCTTCTTATCACATTCAAATGTATGTTTAAGTATGTTCTTAACCCTTTACATGACCAGGGCCCAAAGATTTACTACACACGTCTATAACCTAAAAACAGCTCAACTAGTTTGCATTGAAGTCCCTGAAGTTGCTGAATAATAAGCTTTAGTATGTAATAACCTGAGGGGTCAATACGCTCTTGGTTAGGCACAATTGGACAAATACTCCATTAGGTTTCATGATGTTCTCTCCCTCTTCAACCATAAGAGCAGAGACCCTCTGAATTACCTATTTTGTCTTGGCATATGAGCCATAAGGAAAATGAAGTGCCAGAGAATATCTAATAGGAGCTTCAGGAAGCACCTTAAAGCCTCTGTCTCAGTGAAATTACTGGATTACTGTAATACAACTGTGGGCAGTAGATGTCAAGGTCACATTGGCCAGGGAAACAGTAAGTATAAAGAAGGTGTAATTTGATGGCCCATGGCATTAAAACAAAATGAGCTCCCCGTCTGAGTATCAAGCCAATTATTTCCCTGCCCAAGGGCTCAGGTGGACAGTAGATGTTGAGAGGATCCAACAAGCTATGAATGTGTTCTGAATTTCACAGAGCCGTTTAGGATTTGGTTGGATAGGCATAGTATGGAGGTTGAGGGACTGTGGGCCACTTTTAAAATAACAAATCCACTATAGCATTTATTTAATGGTCTGGGCGAATTTAGACCTCACCATCCGCTAAAATCGTGTTATCAGGTGGAGTTTATACACACCTGAACATCAGCGGAGGCTGTGGGTCAACTTTGGATATTAAGCTCTATGACAGAGACAAAATCTGCAAAGTGTGTAAGAGGGAATGGAGTCTGTAGCATCCAGAGCAGATGTGCTGACAGGCTAACGTCCAGTAGAACGTTTTTAAAATATTTTATTATTATTCAAAAATAAACAGAATTTTCTGTTCTGACAAGCATCTGAAATTTAAGAAAATATGAATGGAAGCCAGTTTACAGTGTTTGTAGAGCAAATTGTGGAGAACTGAGAAAAGCTTTTAAATCTTTTAGCTGTTGGACACTAACAGCAGGTTTACACATAAACACAGGTTTAGCCTCTAAGATTTCAGTCTTTAATCTCTAAACATCAGCATCAGTGAAGCTTCAGTGAATTGGAGCGAACCTGTGCTGTGGTGTGTGAAGCTGCAGTATGCTAATGCTACTGCAGTAGAATGCTACCAGTAATAGAACAGCTCTGCGCACCTTATTCAACAATTCATTAGACAGATGTGGAATGTAAATTTGACACTGTTGGGATTTTGAATACTAATATCATTTATCTATTTTAGTAACTTCTTACAGCCCAAACCATTCAAACAAGCAAGCTACGTTAGCATAGCGTGTTCTGTGACTGTAAGTTTGTTTCCTGTTGCCACACTGTAATCCTCTCATTAACATAATTTAGTATATTGGACCATGATAGGTTCAAGCTTGTTTGTAGAACTCCCCCCAAATCCCAAATCACACAGCGCCACCCTTGCCAAACATCCCCTTCAGGGCGTTTCTGTGTTTTTCTGCTCTTCCATTCTTTGGGCTTATTTGACTTCACTGTTGTTTCAAACTGAGACCCTGCATAGTTGTACTAAGAGCTCCACCTCCTTCCCCCGATTCGGCCCGGAAGATGCGAGTGGGCAGCATGTTGTTGTGTCTTTGACCTTGAAATATGGCATGTAAACATGTGGGCTCAACCAACCTTCTCTGCATTTTGCATCACATCTCACATTATTATAACCCTGACAGGTATTTTATTGGCCCATAAGGACCTATAAAGAAATCACACAAACGCAGTGTGAGCCCTTATTCTTTGTGTGTTTTGCGGTGGTCTGTTTTTGAGTTGTGCCTCTTTTCTGTAGTGGGTAACTGATAGCTTTGAATGTCGTCCTTCGGAGATGGATCATCTTAATGTGCCCCACATTAGTCGTGAGCCTCCCTTTGCAGAGCTGGCACAACATCAGAACAGCGCCTCAGACCTGGAGAGGGCCGATAGCCCTGCTGGGTCGGCTTTCAGAGCCGCAGCTCTCGCGTGGGAGGCCCCAGGTGGACCGTAAATACTTATGGGCTCCACATTACTGTGAACGCAGTGTTAGTACCTCAGAACTGTATATCATTTCACTAACTCAGAGCTGCACATTACGAGCCCATTGGCCCTGTTTTTCTCAGTGGAATTCAGCAGAGATGAGCAGAAACTCAGATGACGTATTCGACATTGTCATTGTGGTTTGTCAGGTTTAATGTTTATAAATGTGAAATGCAAGATGTCCATACTAGGTTACTTTTTTAAGAAAAAAATTTTTGATTACCGTCACTCATATACGAAATGAATCTTA
Source organism: Colossoma macropomum (assembly GCF_904425465.1). NCBI lineage: Eukaryota > Metazoa > Chordata > Actinopteri > Characiformes > Serrasalmidae > Colossoma > Colossoma macropomum. The sequence goes on from NW_023494799.1 coordinate 40,518,732, forward strand.
AGTATTAAATACTTGAACGGGAGGAAAAATTCATCAACTTTTTAAAACCTCATTAACACCAAATTTCCCAGCAACACCAACCAAACGTACACAAGGAGGCAGGCTAAAGATAAGACCATCTTAATCCTTGATTCAGTTTCTTTTTGCAGTAGGAATTCAGGAGAGGCGCTCAGGTCGTGGATCACAGCTGTCAGCATTCCCGCGGCCCCTCCACGCCGACGGCGCTCATGCAGAAAGAAATCAATGCGTGATTTAATATACGCCTCACGTCTTTGTGAGGCCAAAAGGTTCTCCATACAAACTGGAGGGATTAGGAGAAAAAACTCCAGCCTTAGGAAGAACGATTGTAGATATTAAAGGGAAATATTACAATATTCTAGAGCTGTTTATCAGCATATTCATCATAATCGTAATACAAACAAATTTGTCTGTAAATCCATGAAAGTAACACATTTCATTGCTGTATTATAGTATGACCATTTTATCAGTTCTGGGTAGAATGCATGTCTTAACACTGCCTGATGTAAAAGTACAATAATAACCAAAATGTATGGCAAAATTGTGAGGCCACATTGATGTTTGCATGCAAGATACACCTTCATATAAGTCAGGATTTCTGCTAACATCATGCATAGCTAGCTAGCTTAGCATCATGGAGGTAAAACAATTACAATTCAAGTAATTACAAATAAATTACAATTAAAGTATTGGTCTGACTTTATTTGAATGGTAAACTATAGCCTTCTACAGACGACCTGACATGATGGAATTGTTAATAAACCATCTGTTGATTCTCAGCAGTGTCAGGATTAAGGGTAAGACCAGGAGGGTTAGATTTAGGTTGTAGGTTGAAGCTAAAGTTAGGGATAATTTTAGTTCCAGGTTTAGGGGTGAGGAAAATTAAGGTGAATTTGTGGATATTTCAGAAGAATGAAGGTCAAAACGTTGGTTAAGAATTTATAAAGCATCTAAAGTCTACTATCAGAATGAAAGGTTACCAAAGTACTTCTTACCTCTTGCATAAAGCAGATGTAGAATAATACTCTGACTGTAATTGGACCAAAGTACTTTGTTACTATACTTAAATGTTATTGTGAAAAATGTATACTTTCCTCAAGTATTATTTAATCTTGTCCACACGTACTCGAATACATTTCTATAAGAAAATGAATATGATTTGCTGTTTATATTTTCATTCAGAACTTCAAAGTACTTGTCAATTTGAATTGATTGCTTTCATTAAAAGATCCAACCGAAATCATATTGTT
>NW_023494799.1:40527499-40562499 GCF_904425465.1 Colossoma macropomum
TGGAGAACAGATGCTACGTCATCACTTGTTCTCAGCATTAAAAAGGACTGATGGTTCGTGTACTTTGTAAAAAATACTTCTGGACTGTCATACTTCAGTCCAGGTTTAATCCTTTCATTTGATCTCACATCTTTTAAAGTGTGAATATAATTAACAAAAGCCGCCTCAGATCACAGTGAATCAGTTAATGTTTTACTGTGGAGGGAAATGTGAATTCAGTGACCACAGATTGATTTTTGGAGTTAATGTGCTGAACAGCGGAGAAAGTCTGTTGATTCCAGGAGGAAACAAACGTCAGTCTGCTTAGCTTAGCAAGCTAACAACCGCAAAGTTAGCTACACTGTTTGACCACTGATATTAACAAAGACGAAACACTGGAGAACACGCGCTACCTGACATCACCCACGTCGCCCTGTGAGTTTCAGCTTCAGCTTTCAGAGAACGGAACGCTGCCGTACAGACAACACAGGGGTGGTTAGAGTCAAATCAGTCCCTGCGGACAAAATCATAGAAACCATTAAAAGTCTCTGTGGGTTCTGGTGGTGTCCAGTAGCCACTAATGGTATTCTGTGTTTTCCTGATGGGCTAAACTGATTCCAGATGCATTTGATTTCCTAATGGGATCTAAAGGTGTCCTACAGGAAAGTAGTGGTCTCTAATGCTAAGCATTAAGCCAATTCCTATTAGAAAGCAAAACCATCATGTTCTAATCCTGATGGTTCTAATGGTGTTGTTTCAACAGGGGTGTGTTTGTGTCACGCATGTAACGAACTCTCAGGGAGAGTCGGACTCAATTTCCCAGAATACTCTGGGAAGTCATGTGACTGAGACACTTCATGCCGAGTCGCAGTCAGAGAAAGACTCCAATACCCACAAGTCACTCAAGGATCATGTGACTTTGGACGATGTCTCACGCACCTGTCAACGATCAAAGTCTCCTGAGTGTTAACCTGTTTCACCTGTGCTTTATCATGTGATCTGTTTAGATTAGTATTTAAGCCCGGGCTGTAGGTGGAGTCAGTGTGAGGTATTGTTTCCCAGTGAACTTACTGAGTGTTTATTTCTGTATATTTCTGATTATCTGACCTTTGCTTTGTTCTTTGATTTGCCTCTTGCCTGCCCCTTTTGTACTGTTGCCCTGTCTTTTTGATCTGTGTTTTTTGAACTTGACTGCCTGTTTTTCAACCATGTCTTTTGCCTTGTCCCTTTGGTTTTGTTCGCCTGTTGTTATGATCACCATTGTGATCCTACTCCGCTTTTTGGTTTTGATAACGAGCCTGCTTAGCGATGATAATAACCTTTTTTACTCATTTAATCCGCATGCGTCTGGATTCTGCTGTTTGGTTACAGTTTGCCTTTGCTGAGGTGGAACATTTAATATGCTTTGCCTATTCAGTATTCATGCCCCTTCAGTAAGTGTACTTTGTTACTATATTTAGTTATTATTGTGTAAGATTTATACTCTGATTCACGTACACCTGTTTGAAAACTCATAGCGGAGAGTCGTGTTGGTTGTGTTGAATTCTGGGTCAGTATGAAGAACACTCACAAAAACGTAGCATGAAAATAATGACTCTTGACCAACGCGCTGACCCTTGATGTTATCTATTAAAGATTACTGTTCACTTCAGTACACACTTTCAGTACCGACCCCTATGCATTTTAATAGTGAGTGTGCTCTCGTGACAAGTTACCCCATCATCGGATAAGTAGTCACACTATGTGGGGTAAGATGTCACACTGGATTTTACAAAAAATTTTAAAAATCAGTTCATTGTTGATTTTTTTTTTTTCCACTTTAAATTCAAAATTAAATGACACTTCAGTAAAAGCTTGATTGATCAATGACCTTGATTCACCATTAATCACAGCGTCAGTGCTGGAGCATGACAGGGCTTCTTAAAACAGTCCCAAATACATCAACTGGAAAATCAGATCAAACAATCTTTCAAATAAAACATTTCAAGCTTTTGAACAAACTATAATGTTACCTGCCTTTTTATGCTAGTAGGTTCTGGGTTACCTGATCTCAGACTTCACTAATCAGACTCATCATCACAATCACAATTCTGGCACACGCGAATTGCCTGACATTGTGTATGACAACTTGCTCCAAAATTACTAAGACAAGTTGCCCCAAACTGCCATGTTTGCTATATTGAAGAGTTCGCTTAGTGCAGGACATTCGCAGAAGTACAACAAGACTCTGTTCTCTCCTGTACTGAGTACAAATATAAGGCAGATAGGCAGATCTGTGCTCACGTCAGCTCACAGTGGGCCTCGTTCTCCAATATCTTCTTTCGTTTTTTCTTAAATGTGAAAAAAAAGAAGAAGTCTGCGTCAGATTCATGTCTTGTTCTTAAAGCGCAGAACTGTTCTCACCTTTGTGCTCTTCAGTGTGTGTCGATTCTGTTCTTACCTAAAAACAAACCCCACATAGAGAACACTGGAGAGTCAGAATCTTCATAAAAACTGCAAAAGTGGGTTTAAGAAGAAATTTCATCTTAAGACCGGTTGGTGAATGAGGCCCAGTGTGTTTTGCCTTTCCCAGACAGGATATGACATCAGACCGAGTGTATATATACAAAACTACTATTCCGCTTTTGAGTAGCAGCCTCTGACAACATTCCCCCGTCTCCCCATAGCAGATCCTTAGCAGTGAGCTAGCTAACTGATATATAGCTAGTAGTTTAGTCATCTAACATTTTTTAATACAACAACCCACAAAGAGCCACTTAAGCTTTGTGATTTACTACATTAGAGCTGCATGTAATCATGTAAATGATCAGTTTGGTGTGTAAACACGACTGCAAACAAATCGCTGCTGTTGGAAGAAAAACTCGTATCTCAATTTTTGTCATTTTTCAGTTTTTGACATAATTTGAAAATGCCTGTTGCCCTTTACATTGTGTGTAAATTTCATGATGAATGGACCTGTAAAGTTACCATTTTGGAGATACGAGGTTTTCTTCTGACAGCAGCGATATTTCAGTCGGTCACCTGCATTTGGTGATTTGACTTTGAACAGAAGTAAAAATTGTGCTGTTAGTTCTTTGTAAGATATTTACACACTCTCTCTCTCTCTCTCTCTCTCTCTCTCTCTCTCTCTCTCTCTCTCTCTCTCTCTCTCTCTCTCTCTCCCTGCCTATTCTTCATCTCCATCTCCCTGTTGGGACCTGTTAGTGTGACCTAAACTGCAAGTGTGCTGCTGTTTGGGAGGCACTGAGCCTTGATTCATATTAATCACTCCAGCAGCTGGGCTGCAGTTATTCCATCCATACAGTGATGCCTAACGCTGCACTCCACTCAGGCTGACACCAGCCACACAGGAACCTGCCAATCACAAAGAGAGAGAGACACAGACCAAAGTACTCCCTTGGCTTGTGTAGCACTGATATGAGGGATGGGTGGCCTGAATAATAATAGCAAACAACCACGGCAGACAGACCGCCAGCTCTCTATTAGAGCGCTGAGAGATGAATGAAAACTGTTATCACTGGAAGGAACGTTATATATTACAGACCAGCCTCAGCTGGCAGTGAAGGAAATGATATAACATTCAATCTTTTTTTTTTATTCTTTGGACTGGTATGAAAGGGTGTGGTGCTAGAAGTGATCCTTTACCTGTAATCTCAGGTGTGCCATTACATCACTTTTAATGAAGGTTTGGAATGTGGCTCTGGAGTCGGATTTATAAAAGTTCTCTTGGTACCAGACACCTTGTTCTGCAGTGATCGCTGGTTGCAGGAACTTTGGAATTGATCAGAATGGGATGATTGGATCCAGTGGCTTCCATTGCTAGTTTGTCAGCAGAATGGCCTGTCTATGTGACAACCTTCCCTCAAACAAGCTTTAGATAATAGCTAAGACGTACTTTGCTAGATTGCTACGTTTTTCAGACACAAAATGTGTGAAGAGAAATTTAGCAAATGGAATGAGTCTCATTTCAATTCCTGCCTCGTTTTTTTTGAACATGCCCTTTGTGTCTGTGATTTGCTGGGGAAAAAAAATAGACGCCCGGAAGAGAGAGAGCCGATTTAGGCAGAGGACTTCCCATAAAAAGTGCTGTCTCTACCTGAGGGAGGGTCTCTGATTCCTCAGTATTTGCTATATGAATTTGAAGCTATGATAAATGAAGTCTTAGCTTCACAGAGGCCATCTGATATACTTTGCATGATTATTTATCAGGATTTTTGATGTTACCTTCTCCTTGGCTGTCTTGTCTGTGTATATGCAGATTGAAAAACGTTTGTGAAGTTTGTGAGACCAGACCTTTAAACCCCATGTGTCAAACACAAGGCCCAAAGGCAAAGTAAGGCCCGTGGCACAATCCTATTTGCCTGCAAATTTATTTTAATTTTCTACCAATGCTAGCCCATTTCACCATGAGCTGCGCCACAGTTCCCAGCATGCACTGCAACATAATGTGTGCTCCCACCCCCTCCCCAACAATGATCTATGGGACAGCACCACAAAAACAAAAGAAAACAAAAAGATGCCAGGTGTTCAAGTGAATTAAAAAAAAAAACTACTGCACTTTAGGGGACGTTTAAAGAGGTTTAACAGTGATCTGCATTTAATGTAGTCTACTGTTTTATATGAAACATTTTTTTCAGTGCCTTTTTTTTGCCCTTGTAGTTTCGGCATACTTTGAACAAACATTTGCCCGTTGGGGTCAAGGCAACATGTTAGGTAAAATGAAAATAAGAACACAGCTGTCCCACAGATTTATTGAGATTTTTTAATGTGGCCCTTTTAGTGGTTGAGTTCGACACCCCAGCTTTAAATGTTATTCAGACTTGTCTTAGTTGATGCAAACCGTTTTTTTTCTAGCATGTGTCTTTTTTGCTGTAGCCCATTTTGGAGAATCACCTGCCCCTACATATCAGAAACAACAGTCTGTGGTTGAGTGTTTTAGTCAAACTGACCTTTCCAGTTAAAGTTTGTGGCTCATGTTGAGCAACGAAACCCACCTGACTTTCACAACAGGCAGACGTCTGGCTTGCAGGTACTGGGACAGAGCTGATTATAGAGCCCACCTCTGACTCTGACCATCTTTATACACACTCTTGGTCCTAGCAGGGAGTATAAGGGCAGCTGGACACAGGGAGCACAGACTGGTGATTGGTGGCAGGGCTGCTGGTCAGGAGCCATGTGGTGGTGGGGAGAAACAGCCGGGAGGCACAGTAATAATGATATACTGGAGTATAATTATGTTAGGCACCAGGGGTGGGACAAGGGCAGCAGAGCAGCAGCAATAAGACACGTGTAGAGAGAAAATGAGGTTACTCATAAAACTTTACTGCCTAAGTAGATTTGGCAATTACAACTTTTTTTTCTTGAACCTATTAGTTGAACACAATGTAAATTAAGGGTTTGGCATCTTCTGGTCGTTTGAAGGACACAAGTGGGAGGTAAACTATTGCAAATGGTCCCTACTTGATTAACTGGACTTGGCATTATGTTATTTAAAAGGTTGTGGAGTCTAGTATTTCTCTAGGGATCAGTGAGCCTTGATTATGAGACCAGTGGAGGAGACTCTATCATAACAGTGAATTACAAGAGGTACCAGCTATTTCACAGTACTGTGGGAGAGAAGGGTGGAGGAGTCTTTTTCTGACACCCCTGAAGTCTGCAAAACCTGTTGACTGCTTAGTAGACAAAAATACTTGGACATGGATGCCCAAACAGTTCTTTAGCATTTTTATGCTGTACTGTATGCAAATGAGGCTGTGGGTTTTAATCTCTGGGTGAGTGTTAGTCTTGCCGTTGAGAACAGCAGTCTGCTTTTGTTTAGCCCATTAGCTAGAAAGAGGAAGATCTATTGCCAGCGTCTAGCATGGCGGCCAAAAGAACTTTAATTCATAAAGCTGCAGGAGTTGCTCTCTCTCACCGCTCCCATCCATCATCCACGCAGATAATAGATGCTCTTATTATCGCTGAGAAATGGGCTGGTTCACTGATACACTACAAGATTAGCTCGACAAAAAACAACCAAGGCTGCCATAATATCATAAATATATTGTGGAAAATCAGACCCTCAGCTGCATATTCAAGATGCAGTTTATGCGACGTGCTGGTGGCTTCTAGGTGCATATGAACTCATCATTTATGAACAGCATGACGACCGCAACAGCAACATTAACCATCTGGCAATAAATGAGCAAAGAATTCCCACCTAATTTACCAAGCAGCAGGGAAGTTTTCTTCTCTATTGATCCCATTCCGTTCTTCCTTCATTTGCATCAGGGCTGTTTGTAGTGTTTTCTTCCTTGATTCAGAATAGCAATTTGGGGGAATTGTGTTTGGGAGCCAATGTAGACAGTACTACATGGGTGCACTTTATCTCCATACTTGAATACACAAATTTATGCAAATCAGAGGGTGCTGCTCTTAATTCCTGCATGGAGAGCCAAGCTGATTGATTATTCTGTGGAGGAGAAAGCTAATGGATAATGGGTCCTAGAAACCGGTGTGTATCTGTGTGTGTCGATTGAAGGTGTGTCTGTCCTGCTTTCTTGCATGAGTGAATATGCAGCCTATTTATTTGTTTATCTGTCTACTACTTATGATTCAGTCACACCTTTCTCACAGGTCACTGCCTTTCTGTCACTCTGGCTTTCTGGATCAGCAACATCTGCACACTGTTTAAAAACAACAACGAGAAAACTGGAACAGGATTTAGCTCATTTTGCCTCACACTACCCCCCTGTACACCTTCTATCACCCACAATTTATTGCACAGCTTAACCCCTTCAAGTCTTACATTTACAACCCTGTTTCCAAGAAAGTTGGGATGCTGTGAAAAATGTAAATAACAATAGAATGCAATGATTTAATTGAAAATAGTATATTTAATTGAAAATAGTACAAAGACAACATTAAAACAGAAATTTTTATTGTTTTTCTGAAAAATATATGCCCATTATGAATTTGATGCCAGCAACATGTTCCAAAGAAGTTGGGAGGGGTCATGTTTACCACTGTGTTTCATCACCTCTTCTTTAAGCGTTAGAGAACTGAGGAGACCAATTTCTGTAGTTTGAAACTGAAATGTTGTCTCATTCTTGTTTGATACAGGATTCCAGCACCTGGACTCTTTTACTACAGAGCAATGCTGCTGTAATACATGCAGAATGTGGTTTTACATTGTCTTGCTGAAATAATCAAGGCCTTCCCTGAAAAAGACGTCGTCTGGATGGCAGCACATGTTGCCAAAACATGTATATATCGTTCAGCATTAATGGTGCCTTCACAGATGTGCACATCACCCATACTATGTGCACTAATGCCCCCTATACCATCATGAATACTGGCTTTTGAACTGTGCACTGATAAGCTGAGTGGTCTTTAGCCCGGAGGACACAGTGTCCATGATTTCCAAAAAGAATTTCAAATGTTGATTCGTCTGAACACAGGACACTTTTCCACTTCCCCTCAGTCCATTTTAAATTAGCTTGGGCCCAGAGAAGGTGGCAGTGTTTCTGGATCCTCTTTATATATGGTTTCTTCTTTGCATAATTTTCCCATATGGAAAAAAAAATATGGACATATATTTTTTACATATTTGAAATATATTTCAAATACATCACAGTCCATGCCAAAATACATTACAAATGCTAACATGTATTTCAGAATATATTGCCATATTAACCATATTTTAGAATATATTTATTTTAAAATGTATGGTGAAACACAATGTGCCGTACAAAAATAAATGTAAGTAAATATGTTTATCATTTACCAAAATACTTGTCTAGTGCACTGTTTGGAATCCATTTTAAAATGATTTTTTTTAATCCAGTGTCTTTATTTAAACTATTAGCAACTGAACCTTTAACATGGCAAAAGCAGGTGTTGTAAGTATTGATACTACTGATATTGAGGGCTGTTTAACCACATATATACAGTGCAATGGTTAATGAAAAGTCTGTACCGTCCATTTAGTTCATGTATATTTAGTTACACCTGTAATCTTTGTTAAAACTACATGAAAAAAATATAATATACAAATAAATACACACACACACATTTTCTAAACTGCTTATCCTTCTGGGTCACAGGGGCCTATCCCAATGGTCATAGGGCAGAAGGCACGATACCCCCTGGACAGATCGCCAGTCCAGACAGACAAACATATACATTCACACACACAATCACACCTAGGGGCAATTTAGGAAACCCACACAGACACGGGGAGAACAGGCAGACTCCACACAGAAAGGACCCTGGCCGAATCGAATCCAGGCCCTTCTTGCCGTAAGACGACAGTGCTACACACTGCGCCACCATGCCGCCCAAAATTATTATATTTTTCATGTTTTTTTAATGTTCATTCCAGTGCATTCTATAACTACTGCTATATCTCCTGTAAAAAAGCCCACTTGCCTCCAATAGACAAGTAGTGCCACAATAGTCTTGAGTGAGATTTTCCATTTTAAAGACTCGGAAAACCCCTTTAGATTCCTTTGTCTGAGGAATTTTTAAAAACTACATGTCTTTGGGGTGAATACATGAGGGTGGACTGCTTACAATGCTTTTTCCCCACTAGCTGGCTAATGCAGATTACATTACTGCTAGGAAGATGAAACTCATGTCTGTTATTTTTAGCTTAAACATCAGTGCATGTGCAGTGTTCTATAGAATTTGATAAACCATGACAAATAACTTATAAATTGCTAGTTTAGGCCTGAATGCCCTTTTAACAATTGTAAAGTAATGATAACGTAGTGTACTGCTACCAGCTTGATCGGCCGTGTGCATGTGGGAGGCGTGGCCATATGGAGCGGCGAGTGCGGAGCTGTTATTGTGGGCAGCGCTCAAGCAGCTATTGGTGCTTCATTAAATTGGTGATTCATACTAAAGGCCAGATTTACTAAAAGAAGCGCTAGTTACCCACAGTCTTCCACGCAGATCAACACAACACAACTTCATAATTAACATATGAGCAGCTCATCAAAAGACTCACATGCTTTTTGTATGTTAGTCTGTTTCCACAAGATATTAGAAAAAGGCTGTGTCCCGAACCACATTCTACAGCCCTGAATAGTGTGTAAAAAACAGTGCTCCACTGTTAGAAGTGTAGCATGCATGTAAGAAGTGCACAGTTTGGGATGCAACCAAAGCGTTTTTTACTCATTAAGATGAAATCATTTCTTATCTTGACTCAATAACTAAGGAAAAAATATTACTTCTTGAAAAAGTGATTTTTTTTTTACAAAATGTGTCATTATTTTAAGAAAGAAGATACTTTGACAAAATCATTAAGTAATTATTTTTATGATTTTCTGTTTGGAAACACATTTGTTTTGGGATTTTAGGCTGAACATAATTTCTGTGCTTTTAGAATTTGTGTGAAATTATAAAATCCCTGCTTAATTTCTCTAAATTCTTCCTTCTCGATTGGAAACTTTATGATTTTAACTTGTGGTGAGCACTTCCTCTTAGAAACGGCTTTTAGAAAACTTGGCAGCCACATTAGCTCCAAAAAATAAGACACGTTAATTAACTCACAGTCAGTATTTACTATCAATTTCAGTACATCAGAATAAACGCTTCATTAAAATGATCACCTCCCAGGATTTTGCACTTTGAGGGGGAAACTCTTATAAATGCATATTCACTGAGGCAAAAGTGCAAAAGACCAGCGACCCCTTTCATCTTTTTAGCGGAGAGGAACCCTCAGGGCCTTCCAGGCCTGCAGAGAAGGCCTAATGATCTCTGGGTAAAATGCATTAAAATGTCTGTATTTAGACAAAAGAAAAATGCTTGTATTTCAATTCTGCAAGTATTACAGTGCTACTCTTCATTCATTGTAGAGTTTTAGATGGAAACAAAAGGGTAGCTTAGCGCTAACAAACTAGAATCCTGCAGGGATGCTAGCAGAAATATTATCATTGAGGTGGATTTTTTCCTCATGTTTTGACATTTATGTCCTGATTTGAAGGCCAAACTATAAAAATCGTGCTTCACCACGGCTTTTTAATGAATCACAACAGCCACTTTTTAATGCCAACATCCTTGTTATTTTCATTTGTGGATCATAAACTTGGACCATGAACTTTGTAAGTACTATGTTTGGTTTCCAACTTTTTATATGAACAGTTTTTCAACAACAAAAACAGTCAATAAGGAGAAACGTTGACCATTAACTAATTCATTTTCAAAAACTCTTTAAAAACTTTGAACATGGTGGTGCTTTATTTGTGCCACAGCAGATACTCAGTTCTGTTTTCTTTCACAATCCTTTTGTTTAATATTATAAAAACCTTTAACATGACTTATTACATTGCTCTAAATGTGACACAGACACTTCAAATGGGCCCTTACTCTGCCTCTCTTTAATGTGAGTGAATGGTAGAGGATGTGCTGCTGTTTGATTGGATGTTAAACATCTCTTCTGATGGACAGTAGGTCTCAAGTGACGTTAAGCGTTCCTAACAAAGAATAATGGACGCAGGGTCTGAAGCCAACTGAAGCACTGTGGTATTTCACTTCCTTCAGGTTCTGACTGGCAGCAGTAAACATTTACATACAGCATTGTGATATCAGGATGGAAGGTCCACAGGCCAACATACAGTAATGCAGTTGTTTGTTGCTCTTTGGACAGAGGAAAGTGGGAATTACTGGTAAATAGAATTCTGGGAAGATGCAGCGAAGGCCACAGGAAGGTGATGGAAATGTACTGAGAGAAGTGAGGCAGAGATCACAAAGAATTATAGAAGACAGACAAGCAGATAAAAAGAGACTGTAAGGTTACCAGTGAAGTGTGAGAAGACCAGATACAAAACTTGTAGTCAGACTTGAGGTAAAATGTAATTTATTTTTCATTAGATGCAACAATTTTTGAGAACAATGATAAAACCTAGTGTTGGTCCAGTGGTTTGCACTTCTCGATCTGCATATCAAATGCTCCACAGGCAGCCGATAAAAACTATGAATACCTAAAAACCCCTGCTCTAAAATATTACTCTTTCTCTGCCTCCTTCAGGAGAGCGAAGGAGAAAGAGACCCCCTATGTTGCACTCAGATGAAATTACCTTGCTGTTGTTGCAGCGCCGAATAGCTACTTTTCTTCCTGACTGGAGATTAAATAAAGAATTCTTATACGAAAATTGCTCCCCTAATGGGCTGCAGCTTTTAAATGAGGTCACAAATTGCAAGGCGTTTTGGTTTTATGGTGATTATTATTTCAATTTTGGACGCTTGTGTTTGGGTTTTATTTCATACTTGATAGCACAGGAGCCTCGGAATGAAAACACCAACCGAAACACCGGGTTGAGCAGCTTGGGTAAACATTGCGTGTGAGCCGGTAAACAGTACATTAGGAGGGCTGGCAGAGCTGATTGACACATGCAGTCTTGAAAATAAAGGTGCTAAAATCAGCTCTTTGGGCCATTTTTTGTCGTCTTAAGAAATTTTTCAGAGCATGGTTCTTTAAAGAGATGCACTTATGTAAAGAACCTTTTTAAAGTTTAAAGAACCTCAATGTAATGCAAAGTTTCTATACCTTCTATATTTAAGGTTTTTCTTAGAACCATACGTCAAAGTTGAGAAGGCAGTCGTGGGCTGGAGGTCAGGGAACCAGCCTTGTGACCGGAAGGTCGCTGGTTTGATCCCCTGAGCCGACAGTACGTGACTGAAGTGCCCTTGAGCAAGACACCTAACCCCCAACTGCTCCCTGGGTGCCGTGGATAGGGCTGCCCACCACTCCGGGCAAGTGTACTCACTGCCCCCTAGTGTGTGTGTGTGTTCACTGCACGGATGGGTTAAATGCGGAGGTCTAATTCCGATGTGTTCAGACACAGTTGGCTAAAAGGTTCATTTCATTCATTCAGAACCATTTAAGAACCTTCATTTATAAAAGTGTATATGAGGCTGCGGGTGTCAACGACTGCTGAATATTAAACATCGGCCTTTACAAGCTTTCATAAAGACTTGGACATTAAAGATAACATGACAGCATCCATGTGGAGAAGCTACTAGTAATCACGCTGGGGGCAGCAGTGTACGTCCGATCATGTGTGTCTGGGGGGCTGAGGGGTGGGCATGATGACAAGGCCCCATAACATCTTTATTGGACCTTTATATCGCTGCTTATGCAATTTTGCACCCAAGACTCAAAGGCAGCTACTGTAACTTAATATACCGGTAGCCTGTATTACAGCTCCTACTTGGTTGACACGTAACGATAAGAGTTAAAAAAGCAAATTAAGTTGTCTTCTTTTTATACACTGAGGATAATTTATGACTGCAATTTTGTCACTGTACTTGTGAAGGGGATGTATTTGAATAAAGGTGTCAGTGCCATAGAAGAACCACTTTTGGTTCCCTAAAAATCCTTTCAGTGCACAGCTTTTCCTAAAACTATACATCCAAGCTGAGAACCATTTAGAACCTTTATTTTTAAGAGTGTATATGAGGATGGGAGCACTGACAATTACAACATATTGAAGACTGGACTTTACAAGCTTTCATAATGACTTGGACATTAGTGATAACATTATGGAGTGCATGTTGTGGGGGAGGGGGGGAAATGGTCAAATCCCTAACTCCCTGACATCTTTATTGAGCCCCTCACATCACTACTTACGCATACATTAAACCACCATCTTGATTAAGATGAAGCAATAGTGATTAAAGAAGCAAATTACAGTCCACTTCTTTTTATACGTTGAAGGTAATTTTTGTTTGGGGAGCTCATTATTATTATTTTTTTTTGCACTGGGGCCAAAATAATCCCTCGTTACACCTCTTGAAAGGGCATATAGTAGCGTACGTGTTATAGAACATGAAAGAAGATGCTTGTAGGGCATGTAAAGAGATATAATGTGGACTATGACACATACAGGAGGGGTCAGGGCATTATGGATATCGAAGAAAGATCGTAAAGAAAGATCTGTGTTTCTTTTTGTCTGTGATGTCTCTAATATGTCTCATTTTCCATGAGTCGGCGAACCTGCCACTGTTCAAAGTCTTTAGCACGTAGTATGAAAAAAAAACTGCTGTGAAGGAAAAACATTCTTTTTGTAAACAGTGCTGCGTGTTGGGTCGGATGGCTGACTGCATTGTGAACATTTTTATTAACGTAAACGCTGCGCAAAAACCTGGGAACAGGAAAGTGCTTTAACGCTGTGGCTCAGATTAGAGAAGGAGGGAAGGGGACGGGAGGCTGGTGATGCAGTGGCGTGTGAAATGTGGAGAAGTCTGTCATACTTTTTTCTTCCCCCTCAGACGTGCAGCTCGGGCTCTTAGAGGCTGCCATATGGCCCCGATTACACTCATTTATGAAAAGTCTCATACTGGATGCTTTTAGACTGCTGCTGTGTCTCCTAAGTGTTTGTCCTCTGCACTCAATTAAACCAGTGAGGGAGAGGTGGGTGGGTGTGTGTGAGAGAGAGAGAAAGTGAAAGAGTTACAGATAATCTGGGTGTGTGTGTGTGGGGGTTGTTTCCACACTGAAAGAAGCAGAATGTGTCATGTGTGAAAAAGAAATATATTGTTGTATATTGCATATACTGAGCGCTCTCCGTCAAATCAATATACAGCAAACACTGCTGGCTGTTGAGCTGTTTTGTTGGCTTAACTTGATTCCAATAAGGCCTTTATAGACCCTTTATAGAGCCTTTACAGAGCTATCATAGAGCCTTTATATTATTTGTGTCTGGTTCTGTATTTGCTCAGAAGCTTCACCAATTCTCTGTTACACCCTCAGAAATAAAGGTACTAAACTGTCTCTGGGTCAGTCCCCCTCCTGTCACTGGGATGGAACCCTTAAGGGTCTCAGTACCTTTAGTCAGAGAACATAACTGAACCATAATCCACTGAAATGATATGTTCTAAGCTGTACTGACTCCACACACCCCGTCTCGTCTCCAGGCTTTTATTTTACTGTTCTGTTTAAAACATTCGGTTATGAAAAGGGACAAATACGAACTTTTTTCCTTTTACATTGTGTGTAAATTTCATGATGAATGGACCAAAAGAAACGGCCCAAAATGACTTGGAAAAAAGTCGGATTCCATTGACTTACATCAAGTAAAGTATGTTTTTCCTTCTCCTGTAAAGTTACCATTTTGGAGATATGAGGTTTCGTTCCGAGAACAGCGTTATGTAAGGTTCACAGTTGGACCTTAAAACCACTGTTGTACCTTTGAGGGAACATTTACATTGTTTGTACCTTGATGAACAAAAAATGTCCCAGCAAAGAACCTTTATTTCTAACAGTGTACAGATATGATATCAGTCTGTTGCTTCCTTGAATCTAAATATTTTTAGACTCTTCACTGTACATGCATATCGTCGCTGCCATATCAAGACCTTTTTATACCATATAAAACACCAGTTGCACCAGTTTCATTTTGTGTGAACATTTTGTGAGGAATGAAATAGAAATGGTCCAAAGTCTCTCGGAGTAACATCTCTTTACATGAACTTCCATATATTTAATTTCCATTCAAAATGGTAATTAAGTACAAGTTATTTATTTTTAGCGTTGGGGGAAAAAAGCAGAAAACATATATCTAACTAAAAATTACACAGAATGGTTATAACAGATTATAAACATTTTCAGTACTTTTACAGCAGATTCCATACTTTTTGGGAGACTAGTTTTCAAGTCTTTTTTTCTGCTTCTCACAGTCCAAGTCATCTCAAACACATTCAGTGGTGTTGAGGCCTGGACTCTGGGGTGGTCAGTCCATTGTTCAGCTTCTTTGTTTTATGTGTCCGTCTCCTTTTTTCAGTGAGGCTTCTTGACAGATACACATCCTTTCAGACCCACAGCGCTGAGTCGTTTTCCGCCAATATGAAGCAAGAGTGGAGCTAGATTGTCTCCTAACTCTCAAAGATTTTACTTTTAGGTACTGATGGTGACAGTTTTGGTGGCCCACCAGGTCTTGTTTGGTTGTTAGTGTCCCATTTTCTCTACACCTTTTAACCATTTATTGAACTCTGTACATCATACGACAATAACTGTTTGCAGAGATACAGTTTTGTTGTTTCTTTTTTTTGAGAGCAGCAACATATACACACATCACATATTGAAACATAATCCAGATTGTCTTCAATTGTTTTTTTGTCTGCTGTAAAATGTTCCTCTGTTGTCAGAACAGAGACTCAGCTGTGTGAGTGTTTGTGCATGTGTTTGTGTGGCACATGTGTGGGTATGGGCTTGACAGGCCACTGAATGCATTTAAATATATGCTAAATAGATAAATATATGCAAAATGCTGCATATGGATGCAGATACACAGTCAATATCCAGTCTGTGAGTTTGTGTGTGTGTGTGTGTGAGTGTGTGTGTGTGTGTGTGTGTGTGAGTGTGTGAGTGTGTGAGTGTGTGTGTGTGTGTGTGTGTGTGTGTGTGTGAGTGTGTGTGTGTGTGTGTGTGTGTGTGTGTGTGTGTGAGTGTGTGCGCGGGTATGAGCCGCTGCCTGTCATCGCTTGCCCTCGTGTCTGTCTCTTGTCCCTTGCTGTCTCTCTGTCAGTGTTATCACACGCTCTTATCAGTGCGACGGCTCCACTCTCCCCCTGGACAAATTCCTTCCTGCACTCTGCCTCCACCTCCCTCTCCTCCCTTATCATCTTCCCTCTCTTCTCCTTCCATATAATGGAACCGTTACAAACATACTGTACGCAAGGCTTCCTGTTAGAGTGAACTACCCAACAGTTCATGTTGTGGGAAAATCTGTATTTGTGCCATTTTATATTGACTGAAAGCTGACTTCCTTTACGGTCTAGTTTACAGACACTGGAGGTGAATAATAACACATTGATGTTTTAAGTTAATTAGGCCAAAATGGTGGAAATGACTGGTGATGGATTATGTTCCCAGTCTAGTCTTGAAAACCCACAAGCTTGATCTTCTGGGAAGGTGGGAGAGAATGTGAGTTGCCTTCTTGGTACTTCGATGAGCTGCTAACGGAACTACAGCCCACTTTCTCGCTTCTAACCCTGAGACCCTGTTTTACGATAGTTTTGTAATAAGATTTTGGCTTAAAACTTATTATAAATTATACATTATAAAGGTGCATTATAAAGTGTCTTTGCTGACATTACAAAATTCATATGTGAATAAAAAAATGAATTATGAGGGAAACAGAATCTTTGAACAACTTCATTTTCTATATACAGTACTGTGCAAAAGTTCATTTATTTAATTTCCCATCAAAACAGTGATTAGGTTTGTTGCACAATTTTTAGTGACCAAAAAACATATTTGACAGAAAATTACACAGAAGCTGCATCAACCTGATATATTATTATTGCAACATCCATTTTTTCAGTGCTGTGTCCACCGTTTTCCTTCATTACAGCTTCCATTCTTCTTCAGGAGACTTGCTTCAAGTCAGAAATCTGCAGGGATATTTTTCCACACATTCAAAGCTCGGTCTTAGAAGTTGGTTGCATTTTCTGCTTCTCACAATCCAAGTATGTCCAAACACACTTTTAAAAATATTGTAAATAAATATGATTAACGACTAAAATATATTTATATAAACACAAATAAACTAAGCTGCAGTGTGTGTTCAGTGGTGTTTGCCTCCTTTCTGCTGTCTTGTTTGGAATCTTTAATCAAATTCTTTCAGTGATGTTTTCATAAGATATTTATCTGCCAATATCATGGGTAAACATAAACAAACAAACCAGCAAACAAAAAGCTACATCCTCTGGGTTTCCTAAGCAACAGCTTACCGCATCTAGCAAAAAATGGCCCTGTTGTCGCACAAACCTGCTCCTTTTGGAGGGGTTTGCCATTCTGGAATCATTTTTGTGTGTTTTCTCTATTATTCACCTCAAAAGGGAGACGACTGATGATGAGCCTTCCTTGTGATTGATGAGGAGGACATGGCCTTGCTTGATCCAGTTGTACCAAGCCAGAAAACTCCAGCATCAGCAGTAGCAAAGTCAGCTTAGCACTCCAATGATCCATCACTTCCTGTGGCTCTCCAGGGATTCATGCACCATACTAAACCCATCTGAACCATTCCAGGAACCGTGGATCTGCACACAGGATACAGATACTGTATGGCTCCTCTTTTACACTCAAAGACATTCTTATAGCAGTCCTGATGAAGCTGTGAATTTCTGAATTCAGCCAGAAAACCTGTAACATGAAAAACACATCACTGATAACAATTAAATCCTGGAAGCAAACCTAAAGCCTTCCTGAATAAGGTACTGCAGTGGATCAGTGTGGAGTTCCTCATAGACATAGACTTCTCATTAGAATCACATGAAAATAGACCCCATGCATATGTGTGATTTTACAAGCTGTAGTTTAATGTCTCTATACTACAGTGGTGTGAAAAAGTGTTTGCCCCCTTCCTGATTTCTTATTCTTTTGCATGTTTGTCACACTTAAATGTTTCAGATCACCAAACAAATTTAAATATTAGACAAAGATAACACAAGTAAACACAAAATGCAGTTTATAAATGAAGGTCTTTATTATTAAGGGAAAAAGAAATCCAAACCTACAGGGCCCTGTGTGAAAAAAGTGATTGCCCCCCCTGTTAAAACATAAATTAACTGTGGTTTATCACATCTTTGGAAAGCTGAGTTCAATTTCCCTAGCCACACCCAGGCCTGATTACTGCCACACCTGTTCTCAATCAAGAAATCACTTAAATAGGACCTGCCTGACAAAGTGAAGAGGACCAAAAGATCCTCAAAAGCTAGACATCATGCAGTGATCAAGAGAAATTCAGGAACAAATGAAAAACAAGGTAATTGAGATCTGTCAGTCTGGAAAAGGTTATAAAGCCATTTCTAAAGCTTTGGGACTCCAGCGAACCACAGTGAGAGCCATTATCCACAAACGGCGAAAACATGGAACAGTGGTGAACGTTCCCAGGAGTGGCCGGCCGACCAAAATTACCCCAAGAGCGCAGCGACGACTCATCCAAGAGGTCACAAAAGACCCCATAACAACATCCAAAGAACTGCAGGCCTCACTTGCCTCAGTTAAGGTCAGTGTTCATGACTCCACCATAAGAAAGAGACTGGGCAAAAATGGCCTGCATGGCAGAGTTCCAAGATGAAAACCACTGCTGAGCAAAAAGAACATTAAGGCTCATCTCAGTTTTGCCAGAAAACATCTTGATGATCCCCAAGACTTTTGGGAGAATACTCTGTGGACTGACGAGACAAAAGTTGAACTTTTTAGAAAGTGTATGTCCCGTTACATCTGGCGTAGAAGTATCACAGCATTTCAGAAAAGGAACATCATACCAACAGTAAAATATGGTGGTGGTAGTGTGATGGTCTGGAGCTGTTTTGCTGCTTCAGGACCTGGAAGACTTGCTGTGGTAAATGGAACCATGAATTCTGCTGTCTACCAAAAATCCTGAAGGAGAATGTCCGGCCATCTGATCGTGACCTTGAAGTGCACTTGGATTCTACAGCAGGACAATGATCCAAAACACACCAGCAAGTCCACCTCTGAATGGCTTAAGAAAAACAAAATTAGGACTTTGGAGTGGCCTAGTCAAAGTCCTGACCAGAATCCGATTGAGATGCTGTGGCATGACCTTAAAACGGCGGTTCATGCTCGGAAACCCTCCAATGTGGCTGAATTACAACAATTCTGCAAAGATGAGTGGCCAACATTCCTCCACAGCGCTGTAAAAGACTCACTGCCAGTTATCTCAAACGCTTGATTGCCGTTGTTGCTGCTAAGCGTGGCCGAACCAGTTATTAAGTTTAGGGGGCAATCACTTTTTTCACACAGGGCCCTGTAGGTTTGGATTTCTTTTTCCCTTAATGATAAAGACCTTCATTTATAAACTGCATTTTATGTTTACTTGTGTTATCTTTGTCTAATATTTAAATTTGTTTGGTGATCTGAAACATTTAAGTGTGACAAACATGCAAAAGAATAAGAAATCAGGAAGGGGGCAAACACTTTTTCACACCGCTGTACATGATTTAAAACTGCATGTATATATTCAGGTTACTCTGCACAAAATTATATCTTGGTGAGCAAAGTCACCTTGAATCTATTTAATATTTCTAAAATGTCTCAATATTTTAAGAATATTTAACTCATTTGCAGACATTTTAGTTAATGGTCTTATTTTATTGGCCATAATTTAGCTGGTTGAGTATTATGTCTTCAAACAAGCAACATAATCTTCCAACAGAATCAGACGGTTCACTAGATTACATTTCTGTAAGTAATATTAGAAATACTGAACAGAGTAAAGATGTTTTCATGTGCCAAGATGTCATTTTGCAGTGCAGTTGGGGTCAAGACTGCTAACTATATCCACATAAAATGCTAATAAATCATACACACACTGTCAGCTGAGGTTCACTTACAGTATTTTCACTGTTATTATATTAACAGTGAAATATTATTATATATTATTATAATATTAACGTCTAAATGTGAAGCAATGTCCCAAGATCACAGCTTTTTCTGTTTTTCTTGTTCGTGTATTGCCTCGTTCATATTTGTGTTGGATTATATACTGTGGTGTTTTGTTTGTCTATAAGGATGTAAAATATCAGGATCATATTGAGAGAATATCGTGTCATATTTGTCTGTACATCATATTATTCTGATAACGGTCAAACTGACAGTTCTTATTGTCTTCGCCCTTTTAGCAGCCTGTCATTCCACAGCTGAATGAGGACTGTGTTGATGAATGACAGCTTTAGGTTAGGCTTTAGTCTGTGGTAGAACCAGATGGTTCCTTGCAGAACCACAGAACTGAGCAATGTGTCTGAGGGTCGAATGAGAGGAGGGTTAATGGAGGCGCTCGTTCTCTAGACGTTACGGTAAGGGCTGAACTGATGTGTCTGGTTTATGGGAAGCTGCTCAGAGTGGCGACGGTGGAGCTGCAGCGCAACATCGCGCGCTGAACGGCGCTTCATCTGCCTTAGTACGGTTTGGATTAACGAGCTGTTTAAAGCGAGTTTATGTCTTTGGCACGTCTTGGCTTCAGTCCTGTAACGCTGAGGGCGCCCACAGAGACCGCTTTGTCCTCCGGGGCTGTTTGGCTTCTCATCGGAGCGACGCTCAGCGCAGCTTCACCTACAGCAGCATCTAGGTAGGAAAAACAGGAACATGACGTCCAAACACGTCCTGAAGCTCTGGGTCCTCCTGGGTTTCGTTGTCCTGCAGTTACATCATTTACCGCCTTCAAGTCAGACGTTTTCCAGCAGTTCGCGTTCAGTGAGTTCAGTGTTTCCATCAACATTCAGTCGAATTCAGCCGTCTTTATGGAAATGAGGTGAACTTCGTCCGTCCAGCGGTGACTAAACTAATCTGCGGTGGACTCTGAGGGAGCTCTGGAGAGGGCAGCGCTGCTTTTGGGCTAATAAATGTTAGATTTGGCTTCGGCGTCACTTCGACAGATTCGCCCGTTTTAGCTCTGCATGCTAATCTGGAAACGCGGAGACTCACATTTCCAGCGTGTCTGCGTGTAAAACCTGCTGTGTCCTCAAGTCAGATGTGACGAAACTAGGCAGTGGCCGAAATCGCTGACAGGTAACTGTCGACATGGCACACCTGTGTGCGCGAGCACAGCAGCGATTTAAAGGCCGGTTTATCACGTGCTCAAACAGCTAAAGCGCATTTTCCACCTCAGGACTTTGGGTAATTGGACCCAGTCCTACTTCAGCACTGACGACGTCGCCCCTTAAAGGGCTTCTGTGAAGTCTCACTCCGGTTTCGTCACCTTCCGCGCGGAGAATGAGGGGAATCGTCTTCGGGTGGTTCATTAAAGCTGTTCTTGTTTTTGTGTCTTCGCTGATAAACGACCGTGTTTCACCTCGTCTAATGAAACACCGCGCGCTCTTATCTCTCAAGCCATAAACAGCTTCTCCATGCGGGCAATAAATTAGCTTGATGGGCTGTGGTGGTTTAGCGACAGCCACGGTGAGCAAAATACAACAGAGCAAAATATTACGGTGTTATTATCGATAAAAGCCGCAATAACGCACATTAACCTCGAGTCCGTCACGGAACCCTGTCCGACTTACGCACTGAAGGAATTGGTGATGGAGAATAAATGTAGGAAGGACAGGTAATTAGCTTCAGTGTACTCCCCTGAGACTGACCATTAAAATATTATGGGTCTCTCTCTCTCTCTCTCTTTTTCTCTCTCTCTCTCTCTCTGTCTCTCTCTTTCTCTTTCTCTTTCTCTCTCTTTCTCTCTCTTTCTCTTTCTCTTTCTCTCTCTCTCTCTCTCTCTCTCTCTCTCTCTCTCTCTCTCTCTCTCGTCTCAACCAGCACTTTTAAGATTGCGAAAGTAGCCTTTTTTGCATCAGGTCTGCAATAATGATAGTCAGGAGGTCGGACATTGCTGTCTGGGCCAAAGGGCGCTGGAAAGACAAGTTCAGTGACAAGGTGAGAGAGAGACTTGGCCCTGAGGTCTGTTTTAAGTGTATTATATAACAGCTTGTGATCCCAGATTAGAATTTGTCTGTTACCCTCCTTCATTCATCGTCTCTCTCTCGCTCTGCCCTCCCAAAGATGCAGGCTTGTAAATGCGCCCACTGCTTTGTTAGGCGGCACAAATAATGGGCTTCCGCTTTTCCCTGTGTTCCACTCCCTCGTTCAGAGTACCGGTGTCTGTAACCCTGCAGGTGGTGGGCAGGGCACTGTAGCCTCCTCCTGTCTTTTCGTCCATGTGATCGATTTAGCCTGTGTCACTCTCTCTCTCTCTCTCTCGATTGTCACTCGGAACTCACAGACAAAACACTCTGGCTCTGTTGCGGTTCAACACAAAGGGAACAGCACAACAGCCGTTCAGAAAGAAGCTCCTGCATTTGGTTAACGTGTTCCTGTGTCTCTTACAGTGGTGTGGTTGAACCTTGTTTGATTGTACAGGCCTGGCTGTAGGAATAAATCAGCACACAGTGCATCCTAAGCGTGTGTGTGTTGAGGGGGGGTTATTGATGGACTTCAGAGAATGCAGTACACAATACACAGATACCATGTTTGGCAAGGTATGTGTATGGGTTTATGCTTGCTTATTAAAGTGGATTCTTCAATATTTCCGCATAATTAAACTAGATGTAAGCAGAGTCAGTCAGATTGCTTTGATGTGAAATGCTTCATTCTATAAAGAAACTTAACAAGTCAGTTTCCCAAACAGCATCTTAGTATTAGTAGTAGATCATCTTAAGTAGTGGAGAGAGTGTTCAGTGTGATGCTCACTCTACTGTCTGAGAATCGTCTCTGTGCTAAGATTTTTTTTAGGAAAACCAGCCCAAAGTGTTGGTGATATAAACCATGTTTAACCATGTTTAATAACCTGACTGGAAGCTAATGCATGAAATGAATGCAGATATACTGCCTGATACATGAGATATTCTTTCACAGTAGTCTTGAGAAGGTTTTGGCCTAGAAAAAAAATGTAAACACATCAATGGTGAAGAGGTACACGCAGGACATTCTAATGAAAAATGATAGACTCAGTACTATTTCACCATTATCAGCATTATACAAACTCAGAAGACAGGCAAGTGTTCAGTGGTTGTTTTGGATAGTAAATAAAAGGGCTACGTTTGTGTTGTAGACACTGCTGACCCTTGTTCCTGTCACCACCATTATAAAGAAATCCAAAGACAGTTAGTGTTTCTACAGTTTAGCTTCAAACCTGAATGGCTTAAATCCCAGTGATTTAATTATGATGTAAGTTCTAAAAATCTATTGAATTGCCATTTAAATATTAAGGAGCTCCAATGAAATGCAGTGGTCGTTACGTTACACCATTAAATGATTCGTCACATTATGTGCTTCCCTTCTTTACTCTGCACAGATTCATGGACACGGAATGATTCAGACAGCTTTGTATGTGTGAGTAGTGGGGGGGATCTTGGCTGGAGGTTGCAGCCAGGAGCAGGGCATTGTGGGAGTAGGCTGGTGCTGGTTGGTTGGCTCATAGTCAGAGAGAGAGAGATGAACAGTCTGTAATTAGCACCCGCGACTGCATGCTACATTCCACCTCTGTAAATTACAGAGTGGCCTGCCGATATGGCGTCTGGCCTGCGCCACCAGACTCAGCAAACCTGCCCGGGTGAGCTTATCCAGAGCTCTCTCGTACATGCTCTCTCTCTCTGTCTCTCTCTCTCTCTCTCTCTCTCTCTCTCTCTCTCTCTCATTCCATTTCATGCTCTATATGTCTGGCTGCTTTTCTTTCTGCCTGTCTTGAGTCTAAGGCTCTCTTTCTTTTTCTGTCTCTCTTTCTCAGGTTTTTCTCTCTCTTTCTCTCACACATTCCAGCTCCCGCTCGGTATGTCTGACTGCTGTTCTGCTTGTCCTGCTCTTGTCTCCCACTCTCTCTTTCTTTCTCTCTCTCTCTCTCTCTCCCTTTCAGGTCCTCTCCCTCTATCTTCATTTGTTCCTCTTTCTCTCTTTGTCACTCTCTCTGTCTGTCTGTCTCTCTCTTTTGCTCTCTCTCTGTCATTCATGTTAATGTTTTACTGGAATTGGTTTTGTATCTCATGCAACAAAGCAATTTCAGTACAAATCAATGACATGGACTAAACAAGCTGGTAAATATTTGCAGTCTTGTTACAAATATGTGACGACAGCAACTCCCGCGTGGCACACAAATACAACCCTGCCCTGCTCCATCTGACGCAGAGGACACGACTTCAGAGGCTGTGAGGCCGGGTTAAAGCAGCCGTGTACACTTCTTCAAGGCAGCACTGAAAGCTAGGGTTTACTGTCTCTGATAGGCATCATGGTGGGCTGGAAGTGTAGCTGTTGCTCTGCAGTGCTCCACAGCTGCTGGCTTGAAAAGATGTAGCGGGAGGCCCTGAGCTTAGAGGAGTCAAGCGCGGCCTCCGTCTTCACACTGTTGCATGCGCGGGTTACAAAAAATGCAATCTGAAGGTTAGTATCCAAAATAGTAAAAACGTTGTGTTATTCATGGCAGAGTTCTTGTGTCCCTGCAGTTACAGATCAGACCATAACTAAAGGAAAGACAGTGGTCTCTCTCTCTCTCTCTCTCTCTCTCTCTCTCCCAGAACTTTTTTGTTTCTTTTCACTGTGTACACTGGCAACTCAAGGGACATCACTTCAATTTCTGGTTAAAAATCTCTCTCTCTCTCTCTCTCTCTCTCTCTCACACACACACACACACATATCAGCTGCAGTTATGCCGGCTAGAAGCAGAGTTTCTTGTTTCTTCCACCTCACTTCCACAGCGTTGTTTTTCTGTGAAGCCGTAATTGGTGGTGGTAGACTCCCCTCCTCTGCTCAGTCTCTCCTGGGCTTGGCCTGCATTGATTTGTTTTGATTTCAGTTCCTCCAGAGCCCCAGCACACACACACACACACACACACACACACACACACACACACACACACACACACACACACACACAGGCTACACAGCCCTCCTCACAGCTCCCTGTCGGCTGGGTGGTGCTTTTTAAACAATTGTATGTTTATTAAAAAAAGAAGCGTCTATAGAAGGAGCTGAAAACATTTGTGAAATAATAAGGAATGTGCCTGTGTGTGTTTGTGTGTGTATGTGTGTGTTTGTGTGTGATGATATGATGCCTGGTCTGATGGATGGGATGGGGAAAATGACTGTGACCCTGACAGAGGAGCCAGCCGTGGGAGCAAATGAGCGTGTGTGTTTGTGTGTGTGTGTGTGTTTGTGTGTGTGTGGTGTGTGTGTGTGTGTGTGCGTGTGTGTGTGTGTTCTGTGTGTGTGTGTGTGTGTGTGCGTGTGTGTGTGTGTGTTCCTGTGTGTGTGCCTGCATGCCTGCCTGAGTGCACTGCACTAAGTAGGACAAGTAGCCTCCCTCAGCGTCTCTCCTTCTCATGCCTCAGCCTCGTCTTCCACTTTTCCATTCTCTAGATTGATAAGATCAGTCTTACACTACTTTCTTGCCACTCTGCACTCGACCCACATACATTTCACCTCTGACTCTTTGGTCTATGAGCCGTTATCCAGGTTCAGGATAACGTTAGGGATGCATGATGATATTGGAATCATATCTGTATTGGTAAATGATTGCTTGACAAATGATCTGCATCAGACAGATATTTAGACTGGACTGATATTTCAAACCGATATTAGACATATTAATTGTACTCCTAAGTAAGTGCTGCCCAGCGTGTGGACTGGTCATTGTTTTCCAAAATATTGGAAAAAGTAAAACATAGAATGTGCCATAACTTTTGCATAGGCCACATCTTATGCTTTATGTTAAATTCAGAAAATAAACAGTGATTGTGCTTTCTGCTGTGCAGATGTGTGTTCTCTCTGGTGCACATTTTAAATCCACTTTGCTTAGAAGTTGGATTTAATCTCAATTTCTAATTATAATTCTGTTTAATGTAATAAGTGTTCATGTATCGGCACATGAAAAATGCATAAACAATATCGGATCAGTATTGGCCCTCAATTCCTGTATCGGTGCATCCATAGATAATGTAATATTTGTTGGTGTCAGATTTTTCTCTCATCACTGGTTTTTCCCCCAGTGTGTTTCCATCAGCTCACAAGTTGCCAAGCTGCAGTTTCCTGTTTATGTCAGCTCTTCCTGTCAGCAGGTCATGTTCCACTATTGCTTTATTGCTCTCAAACGACCGACTTATGATGAACTGCAGTGTCTGTAACGTCTACAATGTGCATTACCTGGCTTTTCAGGAAGCCTTTGGGCAGTTGAAAGTGTTTGGTTGTCCACTCAACTGGCATTCCTTATGCAGTATCTTCACACTGACCGGTGTTGGTGAGGATTGTTTTCAGTTTTCTAACCTGTCACTGTAAATCAGAATTTTATTTAAAAAATAATTATATTTCAAACTAGGAGTGAGCAGTATGATCTCTAACTTATATCATGGTATTTTCTGCTCTTTAAACATTTACAATGTCAAAAAAATCATTATAGTAGTAGTCTTGATAACGACACCACAGAACATTATTTTACTTATTTAAATTTTGTATTACATGTTTATTATTATTATTATTATTATTATTATTATTCATATTATTATTATTACTACTACTAATAATAATAATATTATTATTGTTGTTGTCGGTGGTGGTGTTATAACAATTTATAAGCCATTCAAAAATCAATACATAATTCTTTGAAAAAAAAAGAAAGCTTGCAACTGAATTTTTCTTTATTGTGTAGATGCGAATGTGCCACTAGTAACTTCTTCGATTACCTTTCATGGAGTCAGTTTAGTCATTCACACAACAACTTTTGCCCTCCCACTTATGCTTAGTCCTTTTATTCATTTTGCTGTTGGTCTCTAAAATAACATTTTACTGTTTGTTATTATGTTTTGATTATAAGCTCGGGAAGTTAAGGTGAGCACATTTTGTTCAACAGTTATGTTGAATCTGTTTTGTCCAACAAGAGTACAAATGGGAACATTGCAAAGTAATAATTCGCACCAACACCTGCGGTGTGGTTGGCAAATGGTAATGTGTTTATAATGCTTCATGTATGAGGCAGATAACAGGCTTTAAAACAGAACTATGTAAGCCTTTTTTACTGAGTCAGGAGGGAAAAAAACATGCTAAATATGGTGTCTGTAGCTGCTGCGAGTCACCCCATAAAGCCTGAAATCTAAAAGTAATTTAGAAGTCGTAGTTGTCGGGTCAGATGTTTAAGCATTTACATCACACACACCAGCGCAAAAAGAAGGTTCAAGTCTAAAATATAATGAAGACATGAAGATAATTCACTTACATTCTCGCAAGAGTTCTTTCAGTTTTCTTTCAACTCTCAGCTCACAATACTCAGATTTCCAGAGAGATTATATCCTCACATCTCACATAGTGCAGCTTTAAGCTGTTCAAGCTGATCTGTAGCTTCTCTCAGGCCGGGGTTCAGTGTTTTTGGGCTTATCACGGTATCCACGGTATGGCAGAATCCATATCATGAGACAACGTCATGCTGGTACTCTCTTTTTCTGGCATACCTCCCACCCCTATTTCAAACTCACCTCTGTTAGACTGAGAATTCTTCTCTGTGCCGTCATTGAAGAGACATTCTCCTAAAACCTTTGCAACATCTGGTTCAAACTTATAACTACTGCCTTTTTTAAAAAGCACTCTGTGCACTGTAAATGACTCTAAGACTGTACTCTACAGTGCTCTGCAGCATAACTTGTGTTTTGCGTCTGAGGCTCCAGAGGGACCATCCTGAGAGCCCCACAACAGTTACCCGTGATCAGACAGCATCTATAATTTATGCTGGAGATAGAGATGCTTGTGGATTGTTTGTCTCTCTCTCTCTCTTTCTCTCTCTCTCTCTCTCTCTCTCTCTCTAACAGATGGATCATGAGTACATTTACTGCCTGTAATGACAGGAGACATCTAGCTAGAATACTGGTATCATTATCTGTCTAGAACTAATAAGTAACTAAATGAATATGAGAGAGTAGCTTGTCTCAGGAACAGGGTTGCCACCTCAGTCTGAACTAATTACCAACAGCGCACCTTTCCAGAAGAGCTGACCCTGTGTGCAGGTCATCTTAATGCATTCTTTGTACAGAAACCCTTTGATTGGGTAAAAAGACATGCTATATATACATATGAAAATGCCTTGATTCTGGGACTTTCAAGGAATTCTTTTTTCCAGCACAGATGACCAAAATCTAGGACAATCTAGCAAAATCTTGGACGAGTGGCAGCCCTACGTAAGAAGGCCAGTGTGACTATGACAAACCACAGAACAACACTGAGTTCTACCCAACAACTGGGATTAAGGTTAGAGTTGCTGTTTTATCATGTTCCCCATCTGTAATGATGCAGTTGGCCAGGTTTTCATTGGACAATAGGATACTTTACTGTTACTATTCCTTGTACCAGCCATCTTCACGACCACATGGTGTTTGCTTGGCAGACAATGCTGCATGACAGGGTGGTTAGCTTATCTGAATTTAGGTAAGTGTGAGCATCTCCAGCTCCTCTGCTAGTTTCAGTTTTTCTGAGTACTTACGATTTATAGAAAACCACAGAGGAAAGCTGGTTATCTCTCATGTTAAATTTGGACAGAAGGATAGTTCACTTCACAGTCTAGCCTTTAAAGAGGTAGTTTGGCACAAAATCACATTTACGCAGTTTTCAATTTTCCTCTTACTCCAAATTTAATCTATCAGTCATATTTATTGCCCAAAGTTTGTTCTTTTTTGTTCTGCACTGGCACTACGAGGCTATAAAGTAATGGATGCTTATTCCCCACCAGTTAACATGGCAAGTGATTTATTGAAAAGAACCTGCTTCCATGTTCTCTCTCTGTCTAAATTATCACGTACTTATTGGGTTGTTCAGTAATCTCAAACAGACATACTTATGTGACACTGTATTGCTTACTGTAGCATCCTGAAGCCCAAAACACCTGGAGTAACTGTACTTAAATTATGATTGTAGTAAGACTCTTATTGTTAGGTTTTGGTTGGAAGCAGAAATTTGGAAGGCCAAATGGAAGATAGTCCATTTTTTTTCCCCAGTGGTATCTATGGAAATCTACCTCTCTCGTTGGGTAAGAGTTCAGGAACTGGCTTGAAGACATTAGATGTAAGATTATCTACCAACATAATTAGTAACTGACAATGGAGTCAACCAGTCTTGTATTGATGGGACCAATTTTGTGAGAAAACACATCAGGAAGGTGCATCACTGACTCCAAATATGAGACATATTTTAACCAGATGTTAGGAATGCAAAACAGTGGTGGCAGCTCTATGTTTGAGTGATTGAGTCAACAAAAAACTGCAATGTATACAGTAAAACATAATAATGTCTATTACAAGCTTCAAATTAAATGAGTGGAATGTCGTTTACAAGCTTCACGTCTTGTGTTTAGTGTAATGGCCAAAAAATGTTCCAGTAGTTTAGCACTGACGTACTATAGGGTTACATCAGAAATGATAGACTTAGCAGTAATTTTGTGGGTTTTTTTCCATTTTGTTTACAAATCTGATAAACCATATGTTGTTACGATATTGCAGTGTTGCCAGTGACGGGTTATGTGAATCCAGTGAAGAGAAGCAATCAATCTTATAGTCTTACAGTCTGCTAGAAGCTGATATACAGCTCTCGCTCTCATATAGAGAGCTTTTTGTGTTCGAACACTCTGGATCTGTAATTGATCCGTGCAGCACATTGTTGTGGTTTAAACTGACGAAATGCTAACCGCTTTGTAAAGAAGCGGTGAAAAAAGTCAAAATATGAGGCTGAGAAACTCCAGCATGAAAAATGATCTGTCCTGCTGGCCCTGTCCCTAAGCAGTCTGACTTTTCATTTCTTATTTTGGCTCTTTCTCTCTCTCCCATGCCTCTCAGTCAATCTGATGTCAGTTATGCAAGATTGTCAAGGCCTGTATCTGTTGTATGTGTGACAATGAGAAATAGAGCAAAAGGTAGGGCTATAAGCATTACCAGCAAATGTGGAGCTACACAAGTATGTCAGATGTGACAGCTGTGACCATTTTGATCAGTATTGTGAATGCAGGTTGTATTTGCTATTAAAAGTGATTAATACTTTTTAAAAACATTGCTCAGCCTGCAGAGAGCATTGTGTTTTGTCTGGTAGCACCTGAAAGATGTTCAGAAACACTTATATGGGCAACATTTCATGCTGCAATTACAGCCACTTGTGATGGCGATATATTAAAAATGTATTGATGGTCATTTAATGCGACGTGGATAAGCAGTGGGTCACTGGCGTATCTACCAGCACTGCAGACGAGGCAGTCGCACTGGGGCCCATAGCTGTCGTCTTTGTTGGATCTCATATCGCCACACAATTTTATAGTGACTTATAGGTAGCTACAGTAAGTTAATAATATGCACAATACGTCCAAAAGTCTAGTCAAGTGTCAGCTTGTATACATTGGAACGAAATGTTGTTCTTCAGGCCCCGTGGTGCAACATACAACAGCAACACATTACACAGGACTATAAAGCACAGATACATGACAGTGGTCAGGAGTGCAGATTATACGTTCAATACAGCCGACTAAATATACAAAACAATAAATACACAAGACAATAAATGAACAGAGTAATAAATATACATCACAAATACAGATAACGTGAACTACACAGGACAACAAATCCATATACACGAACTGGCGTCCCGCAGCATCTAAGCTTGTATAATCTCTATAGAGATTGTAAAGAGTAGAGGCTGTTAGTGCAGCGAAGAAGAGACAAACTTTGTATTAATACCCTCGATTTCGGCAGATCCACTGGATGAACAGAGGTGGACACCTTTTGGACAGATAGTGTATGACAACACTGTAGAAAGCTTATGAACTTACTGGAAAATTCCGTGCTTTGTGTTAGTCAGGTTATGATAGTTTGTGGGAAATAACGGCTGCTGTGGAACGGTCTTTATGAATGACACAATGGGATCATTGAACAATATTTGTTTAAAAAACTGAGACGTTCGAATAGCAAAATGGTTTAAACGTCATCCTTATTTATTTATTTATGAAACAGTCAATCAATCAATCAATCAATCAGCCAAAGTAGCAACAAGCAAAAAAATACAGCACTCATGTACTCCTGTTCTCTGCCTCTCATTAAGTATGGAATTATACTGTAAAAGCCATTGGATAGCGTCATATAATCCCATGCCTTTTCATGGCTGAAGGAATTTTTGTGATTTTTCAAAACGTATTTTTCATCAGTATCTCTTTATGATTATATGGAGTGCTATGCAGACAGCATAAACACTCTAACCCAAGAATGTTTCCAACAGTATTCCTAATAATTTTAAGGGTCATTTGCCAACAAGATCATATTCCAAAATGTAACTGTTTGGATAAACAGCCATTCTTACTGGAATGTAAAAGGTCCTGGAAAAAACGGCAGTTGTGTCACATATAGCGAGTTCTACAGAACTTAATCAATTAATGTTTGGCTTTCATGTAGCAGGTCCAAACAAAGGGCCGAAGACATATTGGGATAGTGGGAAAAGTCTATTAGTTGAGGTCTTTGACCTTGACTTGTCTGCTTTGCAGAGCTGCAATATAGTTCTGCTTGTCGTAATGTCTTGTCCAAACCCAGAGCTCAGGAAGGAGAAGGGAGAGGGATTTGAAAAGATAGGAAGAGTCCAGACGGACTTCCTCTTCTTCACAGGTGCAGACAAAGCTGATGGCCAATTGTTATTCCACCCCAGCCAAATGCCTGCTTTGTGTGTCAACAATGCCAGGGATTTTGGATCTGTCTGAAATATGCATTCCCCCATCCTCCTGTCTCTCTCTCTCTGTCTCTCTCTGTCTTCTTCTCTCCCTGCTTTGTGGGTCATTGACTCCTGTTTTTTGATGGTCTCTCTTCTCTCATGCTGTGTGTTCTTTGAGAGATGTGCAGTGTCAGCTCACATTAAAGTCTTACAACTGTGCAAGGTTACATGTGTGATTATTGAATAATGTGTGAAGTAGGATTTGTGTCTGTGGTTGGGTGAATGATATGGATGAAATATTAGTATTATTATTAGGGATGCGTACTGGTGCTTGAATACCTGGTTCGAGGTGCCAGTATTCGAATACTGAAATCACTTTTTTGGTATTTTTTACATTTTATCTCTGGAAAATAGAGACAATGTATTGGCTAACAATTCAGTGAAAAGGCAGTTTTATTTCAAGTAAGTATGTATATCACCATTTGCAAAACACAGGTGCCCCAGCATGAGCACGTTGGCAAGGAAACATAGCCAGTGATACTAAGGACGAGACTGAGAAGTTAGAGGTAGTGCAGCGCTGTCTTGGCTAACTGTCGGTCCAGAAGCAGTGACAAGATCTTTCCCTGACAAACTACCATGTACATATCTGCAGTCAGAGTTGTAGCGGTTAGCTCTAGTTTAGCTCATTAGCTCATCTGAAGAAGCAGCCTCTGTTATTTATCTACTAATGAAAGCCCCCTGATACTGTTAGGCTATTTTTGTATAATGAAACACGTTTTCAGATGTATTCATGGTGCTTCAGTCCATTTCTTTTTTTTCTTATTTTTGCTTCTCAATGATTAACCCAAATAACCATTCATTATCTCTCAGATTCATTCTGTACATATACATAGAATGTGCATCCCCAGGTAGTAAATTGCTGTATACTATGATTAACCTTATAATATTGATACTTTATTCATATATAATTTGATTAAAGATCTACATTATTGTGACCAATTTATTATTTTTTTTGTTGTTGGTTTATATGCATATCTTGATCTCCATCAGATTCCTCTCATCTGGAACTGTGATTGGTCAAGGCGCTCACAACCGTTGAGAAAGGCGATTTGATACAGATAAAAATTATATATGTCATGGTACCGATATAAATGTTACATATTGTACAGCCCTTCTTTTTGTTTGTGATGTTTTCCTGAGCTTGTCAAGTTAGATGGACAACAAAGATCTGTGGAAAACAATGTTTGTCTTTTAATTAGTACATAATCTTCGTTCACAAGGGGCTTTTGGTACAACAAAGCACCTGCACCTCCGTTTTCTCCCTCTCTCTGTTTCTCCCGCTTCAGTCTCTTTTTCTGTCTCTCACTCTCACACACTTTCGCACACACTCTCGCACCTCGCTCACATACTCTTGCTTGCAGCTGTTTGCTTTTGATGTGTATTCACAGGAGTGTTGTTAGGGGAGGGTGGGGAGGCAGGACGGCTGAGCACTTTATTACAATTCCTCTCTGCACTGCAGCAATTAAAAATGCGTGCAAGCTTGATGATGTACTGTCTCCCGAAAGCCTTCCCAGGCGAAGATGCAAGGTTAAGCTCTATTAAGCTTAAAAAAACAATAGCCATCCCTCATAGACGTCCCTTGGCTACTCTCCACCTCTCACACCTGAGGGGAAGTTTTTTTGTTTATTGCTTTTTAGTGGATATGCAGCAAGGTTACACCTTTCATGCAAAATACCTTATTCTAATAGCATTGCTGTGTGTTAAAATTTGGCCTGCATCATTTTTGAATGGTCAAGATATTTAGAACATGCAATTAATAAGATAAAATATCATGTGTATATTGCAGCCTTCTGCAATATCAGTACTGCAATATTGTGATAACTATAATCAAACAATATACACTCACTGGGTACTTCATTAAACGTACCAGCCTGTGTCGTTTCCGTGTGAAGTCTACTGCTGGCTTGTGCTGCACTTATGCAACTGGATCAGACAGTTTTAATGGAGGATTTGAACCTAATGTGTATGCTGTCCAGTTTTTAGACACACCTACATCGGTGCTGGTCCACCTCGTAGATGTAAATTTAGAAACGATAGCTTGTCTGTCACTGTACAGTTTGTGTTAGTCATCCTCTACTGCTTCTTCAGTGATTAGCTTCTGGGTAAGGACCCTGTTGCCTGGATGTTCTTGGTTGGTCCAACAGTGACAAAGAGTTGTTTGAAAACTTCAGTAACACTGCTGTGTCCAGCACACACACGAACATCCCCCTACCGGGTCATTGCAGTGCTGAGAATGGTCCACCACCCAAATGCTCTGTGGTGGTGCTGTGAGCGTTCTGATCATTGATTAACAGGCTAAAGGTTGGGGTGGGGCTTGTGAAGAACATCAGCCTGTAATTCTAGAACCTAAAAGTGCATCTACATGGCAAGTGGACCTGATACAATGGAATAGAGAATGTGTCTAATGAAGTGGCCAGTGTGTGTATTGTGCAGTCCTGCTGTGTGTGTGGGTGTGTTTAAAGGTCAGATTTGAGACTGTTAAGCACTGCAGTATATATGAGGTGTCCTGTTTCTGACACAGTCCAGTACCACTCTGCTTAAGCTCCGATCTCCACAGCTTTTAAGTCCCTGCCCAGAACACCTCTCCCTCACACACACTTGGGGTGCCATCTCTTAAGGTTAAGAGCATGTTGTGTGGACAGCAATATTACAGTTTAATACAGACAAGCTTTCAGCTGTCCCATTGTGCATGCGTGTGCTGTAGTGGCTAACAGTCAAGTCATGTGACAATCACAGTCATGATGATTCTGTTATATAAAAATGATCAAAAAAGACATTTTTTAAACTTCAAAGAAAACATTAGCCTTTGTCAGAATGCGTAGAAGGCCCTAAGGATGCCCCACTCGTGTAGTAGTTGGGCTGAACAATAATAAGGGGGAAAAGTAATGTTGCAATGTTTATGTTTTAGCGATAAATATTATGATATTTGGAAAACAAAACAAGGGAGCGTGCCCAAATAAAATGTGGCTAGTTATTGCTCTAGCAATGCAAAGGATGTGTTTAGAGGGGGAATTTAAACAGTAGGTTGACCGACTGCGTTGTTGCTAGGGTTGGGTGATATGGCAAAAATGTAATATCATAATACTTGAAGACATTTTCACGATACATGATCTGTACCACAATATTTAGTTTGAAGTTGGAACGGGCAAAAAAAGAACCTATAATATTGCACTTCAAAAAAACGACAAAGTACAAAGCTTTTTATTTAACGTTTCACACGTTGCACCACACTAAACTCAATTGTACAGGACTAATTATGCTTTTTTGTAATGAAACATGCAGCTGGTCAGTGTTTAAGTACAGATGGAAATCCACTATACGCTCAGAAAAGCATATTGTGATATAAATGATCACAAAAACAATAAAATATCCTTATATTACCCACCTCTCATTGTTGCATTGTTTATTACCAGAATTCTTTGGTTTGTTAGCTCATGCAAAAGCTTTTATTCATCACCCGTTCATTCATATTGGGTCAGGATGCTTACAGCACACAGTATTCAGTGATTGATGAGAGACTCATTTGCACATCGCAGCCCTAACCTGTGTATGAAAGCGAATGTGAAGGGTGCAGAATAAGGACACATTGTGCAGATCAGGAGATTCTAACTTGTAGAGTCTAACTTGCTTTTATTGACTTTGTTTCTGTCTGTCAGTTTGTAGCTCTTTGCAAAGGCAATTTGAATTAGTTCTACATGAAAAAGGCGTAAATAAAAGCCTTCTGTAAACAATGAAGAGACTAATGTAAATTTTCTAACCTTCCACTCAGCAGGTTTGTGTTTCCACACATGTAATTCCAGTGTTTAGAAATGCGCTG
>NW_023494799.1:40567499-40668426 GCF_904425465.1 Colossoma macropomum
ATGCTGTTTTTGTTAGCCCCACCAAAAGCAAATGAGAAACATCCTTTTCAGTTGTTCTTCAGTTGAACTTTTGATGGCAGTGGAAACAGTATAGTTTGAGTGATCAGTACACATTCTTTCATATGTCTCACTGTCTTTTCAAACTTTTTATGTCTCAGGGAACACGGTGTGAAGTATTGAAAAATGTGTGATATTAAAATTGAGTGTTATATTAAACATCCATCAGAAGTTTAATTGAAAAAAAAGGATAGAAATATGATAACCCACTGCTTAAAAACCTCTGGTCAGACCTGTCTGTGAACTGTCCAGGTATGATTGACCTCTTTCAGGGCAAGCCTGCATATGTAGAGATGGTGTTGTAGACCACCCCACTGTGTCCACTAACAGTGGGCTTCATTCTCCAGTATCTTCCTAAGTTTGTTCTGAAATTTGTTCTTGAGAAAGATCTTAAGAAAAAGTCTCTGTCAGATTCATGACGTGTTCTACAAGCACCTTTGTGCTCTTGAGTGTGTGTAGATTCTGTTCTTACCTAAGAACAAATCCCACATAGAGAACACTGGTGAACGACAGAATCTTCATAAAACTGCGTAAGTGGGTTTAAGAAGAAATTTCTTCTTAAGAACGTTTGGAGAACGAGGCTCATTATCTAGCTATGTGGTGATGTCTTTGATGTCGGATGTGCATTCAGACAGCGCTGGCATGATCGGTCGATTGAACAGACAGATAAACCACAAACAGATGGATGAGCCAGCTTTGTTAGCTGACTTTCATTAGTTTTAACGTGGTCACTAGCTTTCACTGATGTTGCCACATCAACCTTGGTAATACGTCCACAAGCACTGTCAAAGTGTAGGACTGCCCAGTTTAGACCGGGTAAATATATTGGCCATTTAGTGGAAACTGGAAAGTTATTTATAGCACAACTTTGTACATATCGTTACTGTCCAAAGGAAAATATGTATCTCCATAATAGGAGCTTTATAGGAGAAGACAAACACATTCTTAGCATTTAATGTAAGTTAATGTAAAGAGGTTTTATTCAAAGTTATTTTGGAGCGTTTCTACAAGTCCATTCCTAAAATGTTTACACAATGTAAAGCACAACTCCGTGTTCGAATGATGTAGAAAAATAAAAATCGACAAAAATTGAGATGTATGTGTTTTTCTGGACGGTGATGATATGTATTGTGTGCCCACGAGAGCAGAATTAAACTGACTAGAAAGAAAACACAGATTTTAGGTTCTATGGGGCTAAGTTCCCTTATTTTGCCCTTCAATGTTCTCGGTCAGGTTACCAGGAGAACGCTTCACTTTGCTTTTCTTACAGAAGACCAAAGAAACCGATAGATAATAAAAGGAGTGGTATAGAGAGAAAACAAAGGAAGGAAAAGTGCTTGTTGCATGGTTCATGCATCACAGCGCCCAGTCTCTCGTTCTCCTTGGGGAGTGATTAGCACAGCCAGTGTGATTCAGAGCAGATCGGGAGGATTCTGGATCTCCCAGGTATGTTGTTGCTTGCTGAACTAGTAACAGCCTCTGGAGACAGAACTGGGGTACAGATACGTTCTCCTGGGAGCACAGTCTTCCCATATTGATGTTAATTGGACGGGACGGCTGGAAAATCTTCACCATACTGTCCATTTCTTTGCCTAGATAACACTACAGACCGTATGAATATGAATGAACTGTTGATGCTGACTGAATGAGCTTGGCTTAGACAGTTGTTGTCATTACTCCTTTTCTCAGTTTCTCCATCTTCCCCTCTGTGTACATTTTCTCTCTTCCTTTTTTGCCCATTTCCTGGTGACACACTCTTAAGGGCTTTTCTCATGTTAGTTTTTTCCTCCTTTTTGGCTTTTTCCTTCCTGTTATCATCTTATGTGCCAGCTGCCGGTTGCCCCTTGTGTGCCAGCCAGCTGTCAGCCTCAGGGAAGCAGAGGAGGAGGAGGGAAGAGTCAGCCTGACAGGCAGCCTCCTCCTGTGGGTAATGGATGTCAGATAATACCCCCCAGACTCTTGAGGAAGAGGTTAGCTTTACCCTGGAATCTCATAAAGCGGAGGATGTTTAGCAGTCGGGAAGGAAAATTGTCTGACTGTATGGGAGGGAAGAGAGAGTCGAGGTGGAACCAGAGTAGAGGGAGCGCTTGGGATTGGAGCAGAAATGTGTAGATGAAACAGATTATTGGTTTTCTGGATTCTTGTGGTTTTGTTGTTGGTGTTTTTTTTAAATGCTTCATTTTGAGGCAGAGAGAGAGGCAGAGAGAAGTAGAGAGAGGCAGAGTGAGAGAGACAGAGAGAGACAGAGAGAGAGGCAGAGAGAGACAGATCTCTCTTCATCATCAGTGACACCCTGAAACTGCGGTGATTGACCTTTCACTCCCTTTGTTTCTGTCCTTTCCTCAGTTACACACACACACACACACACACACACACACACACACACACACACACACACACACACTCACACACACAAGCGAACCTTGGCACTTGACCGTCCAGCCTTCATCCGCTGTCCTGATCAATGACTGGAATGCTCTTTTATTTTCACCTTGCTGCTCCTCTGAGAGAATCCAAGTGAGAGGCCTCATTAAATCGACCTGAAGGTGACAATCAACCCATGGATTGTCCATCTGGAGCTTTTTCTCACTCTATTTCTCCTCCCAGGAGAGAACTACCAACTCCATCATGGACCATCAGATCTTGTGTCTGTCACTCTGAGTAGTACTGTGGAGATTGAATGTCTATTTACTCGTAACCTACAAGCCATTTATATCATGAAAATTGCCCACCCGTATGGTAGGTGGGAGTATGAATATGAAAGCATAAATATAAAGGTGTGACTTATTCAAGTGCATAGTTTGTACATATGATATTTTTGTTTACGAGTGTTTTACAGGTGTGTTGAAACGTGTACATGCAACCAGTAGGTGAGACGTGCTTATACCCCAAATGTAGAATTATTATTATAAATTATTTGAATGTGTCTCGAGTCTTACAAAAACAATGCTTTTTCTAGAAATGAGTGCAGTGCTGAGTTCTGAGTGTTTGTGCTTGGCTGTGTCTGTCTTAAGTTGGAAATTCCCACCTTGCAGTGTTAGCAGTTTCACTCTTTCAGGTGAGGACAAAGTCACTAAGCACTAGTACATGAACACTGTCTGCACTAGAATGTAAACTGGAAAAGCAGACTGATGTGTCATTTGCTGTTTTTAAAATGATCACTTTATAAAGAGTTTGCCAGTGTAATGTAATCCTAACCCTATTTGCCGATATGGAAGGTGTTTTTTAACACTCTCAAGGGAAAATGATCACATGATTCTGTGTAACGGTAGCAAACTGTGTACATTTGCATGAGTGTGTTACTGCATGAGCAGAAATCGTCTTGTCTGTTATGGTGCTAATAACAGTCCTGGAAGAACTGCTGCTAATTTAGACCTAGCTCGGGAGCTAACTAATCAGTTTTTAATATTTATTCATGGCATAGTCCAGGGTTGGGATGTAAGGGAATACAAGTATTGGGAATGCATATTCAGAATATAGAAAATAAGTGTCCATATTCAGTCCAAATTACATTTTGTGAAGGCAACATTGAAAATACAATTACCTTTTATACTTTTAGGAGAATACTTTTAGAATTGTTACCCACTAAAAAAATCCAGAAAAAAAAACATCAGTGCTTCACTATCTTAAAATCAGTGCACGGTGTGTAGCAAATATGCTTGTTACACACACTCTAAAGAGGACCTTAATTAATGGCTTTTTTTGCAAAGTTATAATTCTTAGTGTTACTGAGCTCTGCTAAAGCCTGAGTAGACTGATAAATCAATGCGATCGGTTATTAATCTCAGCGTTACTGAGCTCTGCTAAAGCCTGAGTAGACTGATAAATCAATGTGATCGGTTATTAATCTCAGTGTTACTGAGCTTTGCTAAAGCCTGAGTAGACTGATAAATCAATGCGATCGGTTATTAATCTCAGTGTTACTGAGCTCTGCTAAAGCCTGAGTAGACTGATAAATCAATGCGATCGGTTATTAATCTCAGCGTTACTGAGCTCTGCTAAAGCCTGAGTAGACTGATAAATCAATGTGATCAGTTATTAATCTCAGCGTTACTGAGCTCTGCTAAAGCCTGAGTAGACCGATAAATCATTGTGATGATCAGTTATTAATCTCAGTGTTACTGAGCTCCGCTAAAGCCTGAGTAGACTGATAAATCATTGTGATGATCAGTTATTAATCTCAGTGTTACTGAGCTCTGCTAAAGCCTGAGTAGACTGATAAATCAATGTGATCGGTTATTAATCTCAGCGTTACTGAGCTCTGCTAAAGCCTGAGTAGACTGATAAATCATTGTGATGATCAGTTAT
Organism: Colossoma macropomum; assembly: GCF_904425465.1. Lineage (NCBI taxonomy): Eukaryota > Metazoa > Chordata > Actinopteri > Characiformes > Serrasalmidae > Colossoma > Colossoma macropomum. The sequence goes on from NW_023494799.1 coordinate 40,571,865, forward strand.
TAATCTCAGTGTTACTGAGCTCCGCTAAAGCCTGAGTAGACTGATAAATCAATGTGATCAGTTATTAATCTCAGTGTTACTGAGCTCTGCTAAAGCCTGAGTAGACTGATAAATCATTGTGATGATCAGTTATTAATCTCAGTGTTACTGAGCTCCGCTAAAGCCTGAGTAGACTGATAAATCAATGTGATCAGTTATTAATCTCAGTGTTACTGAGCTCTGCTAAAGCCTGAGTAGACTGATAAATCAATGTGATCGGTTATTAATCTCAGTGTTACTGAGCTCTGCTAAAGCCTGAGTAGACTGATAAATCAATGTGATCAGTTGTTAATCTCAGTGTTACTGAGCTCTGCTAAAGCCTGAGTAGACTGATAAATCAGTGTGATCGGTTATTAATCTCAGCGTTACTGAGCTCTGCTAAAGCCTGAGTAGACTGATAAATCGATGTGATCAGTTATTAATCTCAGTGTTACTGAGCTCTGCTAAAGCCTGAGTAGACTGATAAATCAATGTGATCAGTTATTAATCTCAGCATTATGAAACTCGGATGGCTGATCAAACCTCTGCTAGGATAATATGAGAGCAGCAATGAAATGAAGCAGGGAGTGAGAGACAAATACGATGTTTAGAATGTCAGAATTTCATTTAAATGACAAGTGAATTTTTCATGAAACACTTTAACAGAAGAATTACGGTAAGATAACTGTTTCTCCCATGTACTTTATTACGATATACTGTAAATGTAGTCTGAATATGTTACTTTCTTATGACAGTGTATTCAGTAATAAGCCATCAATACTTTTTCAAAATATTTTGCCCAACCCCGGGTATAGCAATGGACAGCATGTAAAAACTATGAAACAAATCCACAGAGAATAGAGATTTTATTTTATTTTAGATGATGATGATGATTATTATTATTAGTAGTAGGAGTAGTAGTTGTAGTAGTAGAAGTGTAGTGGTGGTGATGGTGGTGGTAATATGACATACATTCTGTACTATAGACACTTGCGTGACACACACACCATGCAGCCGATGGTTGAACATGGTCTTTTGCGTAGTCTTGTTGGTTGAAGCCAGTTGTGACTTTATTTATTTCCATCTAAAGGACGAAATTAGCTACTACTACCTACCGTCCTTCCAGATATTAGGCAGCCTCACTGGTCTTTGCCTCTCAACCTGTCCGTTCGCCTACACGGAAAGGCTGGGTCAAGAGTTCATTTGCTGCTGGAAGGGCTTAGTGCTCATTCTTCTGAAAGCACTGAGCAAAATGAGGGTGCTGTCTGAACTCTGAGTGGGAAAGGATAATGCTTCCTCTTCACAGACCTGTTACATCATCTCGGTCTCTGGGTGTCTGTGCGGTGTGATGCCGGCTGACAGTGAGCCTCGCAACCGCGGTCCGCAGAGGGAGGCTTTGTGTGTCTGTGTTTCCGTTATTAAACTGATGGGTCCGTTTGTTTCCACTGACAGACTTGAGGCAGAAATCTGCAATATAATGTTTCTGTCAGAGAATTGTAATGTGTGATACCTTCTCTTGCGCTTCAGTTGATTTCTTTTTAATCAGAAAGTGTTGTGTTCGTAGACCGTATTAGCGTGGTGAAGAACTCCGGACCTGGAGGCACAGTTTGATGATTTTCCTGCTCAAACACACCAACTCATTAGTTAATTACCATGTTTAGTTGCTGTGTTGGAGCACAGGAATCCACAAACTGTGCTGAACTCCAGCCCTTAGTTTCAAACCTTTGCTTTGTTGGAACAAAATATCAAATTAATTAGTTTGCAGTATTTAAGTGTGTAAAAAGTTAATAGGTGAAAACAGTTTTTGATATGTTTTCTTTGTCGCTTTCCCATTTTTCATCCTCGTTCTTCAAACCTTGGCTCATTTTATTCTGTCAGGGATTTGTACTGCCTAACCTTGGCTCAGGTCCTTGGGACATGCTGCAGTTCCCATGGTAACGCAAGGTACATTGAATAATACAGCACATTTTTCATCCATACCTCCTTGATTGACTAAAACCATGGTGCATTACTTTGCATGGTTTCCTCATAAAACAATATGCAGCCTTCATGGCTGGGTCTGAATGCAAAACTGTATGTAATATGGAGCATTTTGAGCAAAATCATAGTTTGTAAATAGTGAAAATTGTTTATATAGAAGGATGTATTCATTTAACAAAATTTTAACATTTTAACGCTGTTGTATATTGGAGCGCTTTATCAGACTTTGAGAAGGATGTTTATGTGCTATAGCCGCTCCAGTGCCAGAGACCCTCTGTTGGAATAGTGCGAAACTTCTCCTCCAGTGTGTGGTGGCCTTTAGCCAGCTGGCCGGAGACGTTAGAAGGAAGGAGAAACTTGCTGGTTGGAAAATGATTAAAAATATGCTTCTGAAAAGGTAATTTGGCCTTTAAGTTTTTTGGGCCCTCCTTATTCATAGAGATAGAAGCCTGGGGTAGTTAAAATGTATGTTCGACAGCTACCGTTACTTATGTAAAAAAGGTCAAAACAAAACTAAAGTGCAATACACTGGAAGCTAAGATATAATGTGACAGCGCCCGCACTGAGTGTTGCTGCTCCCCAGTTTCAGTTTCCACTTCCCAAACATTTATCCGGAGTGCTAGCCGTGCTAATGTTATTCCTCCTTTTAAACACGCGTTCAACACTCTCTCCACATTATTAACCATCACTATAATATTTTATCATTAACATTAACACAACGGTGATGAGAGGGGATGGTGAAAATCATGTCTGCAGTGTCTGGGATTTTTAAAATGCAGAGTTAGCAAACAAAAACCTCTCTGAAATCACTGTTTTGCAATGTAAATAACTAACATCATTATACTGGGAGCGAACTATGCTGCCTGACACAAATACAATATAAAAACAATAAAAACAGACAGTTAAAGCAGACGTTACAACACCACTGAGCTTGCCTTGAAGTTAGGACAGTATTTAGGAAATTTTCTCCAGTCAGGATGCTTCTGTGAAACTGTTTTCTTATCTGGAGTTATGATAAGATTATGAATTAAGAACTGTTGCTAATAGCTACAGTCCTAACAGAAGTTGTCATGGTGATTAAACAGATCAAGTTAGATTTCAGAGTTATGATGTTTTTGTATGATGCGGCTCTGGTCTTGTATGACTGGAAATAACTGCCTGGCGGTGTTGTGAAAATGGCAGTTGAGCGGACAGACTTTCCTAGGACTGGGCACAGCTTAGCTCAGGTACAGAATATTACTTATGAAGATATTGTTTTATGTCCAAATACATGTCTTTGAATCATGTCTGGGGGTTTGTGGCTGTCACTGCCGCTGAGTAAAACAAGAAGAACAATGGCAAGAACAGGAATGTTACGAGCCTAAACCTGTGAAGGAAGCAGAGTTCAAAGGACAAATGAACATGGCTTCATAATCACTGCTTGAAAAAGCCCAGTTATTACAATCTTTGGGCATAAAATCCAACCAGATGAAGATTTGCTATTTCAGCATCACTGGTTGCTGTTTATAGACTCTCTTTAACTGGTTTACGCTTTAACTGGATATATTCCGCCCTCATTAGAGCAGGCTGACCAAATTAGCAGAAAGCTAACAGGCTAACACTCTGATAATAAAAGACAAACTTTGAGTTCAAACCTTCACAGAAGGACTTACTTAAAAAATGAGACATACAAAGAAAAACGTGTTACATGCCTGTTATGAGCTTAAGATAAGAGCTGACATCTAAATGTCCCTTTTTTCACTAGGTGTCAATGACCTTCTGATTCTACCAGTATCTGAGCTTAGGACTGACTTTCTCTCTAACCTGTTGGTAGCTAGCGAAGATTCTTTCTCTGGATAGACAAAGCACTTTTTGTAAGTCGCTCTGGATAAGAGCGTCTGCTAAATGATGTAAATGTAAATGTAAATGTAAATGTAAATCCATAATTATGCCGAGCTAACCCTACTAGCTTGGTGCTAATATAACATACGAGGACCATCATCTTAGCACTAGTTAAAATTATGACATATGGCCTTTGTGGCTTTTATGGTTTTATGCCTGGACTTGACAGTGTGAACAAAATTATAAAGTTGAAATAAAAATAACTTTATTACCAACTCAGCAGCTGCTGTAAGCATAAACTGCGCACAAAAACATATGGAAAAGAGAATGAAGCTGAGATTTGCTCCTAATTTACCAGCTTCTTATGCAGATTTCTGTTCTACCTGATAACTGCTCCATCTTACAAAGAGGAACCACTTGGATGTTTTTTCAAAGAATTGAAGTTGAATGTGAAAATGGTTCCTTTTCATAGACTTAACACTGAGTTTAGCCGCATTATGTGAAATAGGCTGAATTGTCATCATATCACTGTAATATGTAGCTGCTCAAAAACTGGGTAACTGTTTAAGATGATATAATCTCTGCTGTATCCCTTTATCACCGGTTCTGATGCTCTCTTGGTTAAAATCGACTCCATCATTTCCAGTGGCAGAAGTCGAGTATTGGAGCCACTCCAGAAAGCCTGGAGTCGTGCATCACTGCTATTTACACTTTGCAGGAGGTTTTTTCCATACGCCACTCAAAGCATCATAGGGCACAGAAATAAGATACTTTTTTGCTTGTTTTCTTTTTTTAAATAAACTTTCAAATATTCAAACATTCTGATTCATCCCTAGTCTAACATAGAAAGTGCTTTACAAATACATTTGTATAGAACTGAATATTACAGGTAGAATACCGTAGGTTGACTGCTGTATCATAGGGTTACGTGTTGGGCTTTTGGTGGTCTGTATACTGGGAAATTGTTATTTGCAGTGTTTGCAACATCTTTGGAGGTAGATTACGTGGCCAGCATGTGACCAAGCAACATGGTAAACAATGTATTTTTAAGGCCTGGTGATGAGGCAGTGCAGGCCCATCATCAGCCAGACGGTTAGCAGAGACAGCTCTGTCTGTGCCCAGCTCTCAGCTCTGTGTCAATACCAGCACTTAACAATGAAAACAGATGTTCAAGGCTTGTTCCTGCTCAATCCCCCTCCCTGCTAGTAGTGCTGCCCGTGTCTTAACAAGCTGTTTATAGCTGGTGCAGTAGGGGGCTGGGTGGGATTTTCTGGCGTCTGTATTGATTAGTTACCTGTTACCTCGGCTGAAACCTGGCACCCTCAGCCACAATTGTTTCCCTTCCGTAGTAAATAAGGTTGCAATGTGTGCCCTAAGAAGCAGTGTGAGCTAGTTTTTAAGTGTTAATTCAAGTGTTATTATCAAGAGTCAGTTCTTCAAGGCAGAGATTTCTAAGGCTTTTCTGGCTTGTGTTTCTCAGACATTGTATTTGGGTAGCTGGTCTGTATCTGATGTATGTTTTATTCACACAAGAAGTTCTTATTACATTGTGACGCAGGCAAGACGTCTTGCAGATCGCACAGTGAATCCATTGCATCTTACTATGGTGTGTAGGCAGGTTCAGTTTTCTCTTAAGAGCTTTTATGTCTATTTCAAGAGCTCACGGTGAACTCCTAGTAATTACATCATTCACCTCACCATGAATATGTCCTTACAGCCAGCCCACGACTTTATGCTAAACTCCTTTCATTTCAGTAGGAAAAGGCTTGTTTTGGTGACATGGAAACCATATATCTGCACTAAATTTCACTGATCTTGAACACAAATGTGTTTTATCTCCTTCCTCCCTTAAGCAAGCCACTTTTTAAAACCAACAGTGCCGAGAACGATTAGCCCAGCTCTGTCCTGGCTAATGAGCTGCTTGTTAAAGTTTAATGTCTGCGTTCCACTGCAGTCAGGAAATTTTGCCTCTCTCTGTCTCTCTCTCTCTCTCTCTGTCTCCCTCTGTCTGTCTCTCTCTCTCTCTGTCTCTCTCACAAACCTTCTCTAGTTGAAATGGAGAAATGTGACGGGCAAGAGAATAGGGATGATATAATTATTCAGATGTGGAGGACCTTCCTCAGCTTGCTTAAGGGCTTCAGTTTAGCTTCAAAGATTTGTGCTGTATGTTTAGTGCTATCACTATATATAACCACTTATGGTACTTTACCAGAAGTAAATGAATGCTTTATGTTTGGTCCCTCCCAGTATGTTCAAGCAGCTCTGCTCCAATCACAGTCTCAATGATTATTATCGGTGGGTGATTTCTTTTTCACCACAGAACAATCGACCAATCATTTAGTGTTAAATTTTTAAATATTTGCTAAGTGTATTGTACAGCTGAGGTGGTCTTGTCTTGTGAACCAATTGGGTAAGAATTTGCTCTAAAACGACTAGAATTTGTTCACTTTTGCCATGTTTTCTTGGAAGTCTGGCACAAATACCTGAAGAAGTCAGGTTCTAGTAACCCAAAAAAGATATGCCTGGTCAGTGAAATCACATGATAGGCAAGCCTCGTGCCCTGAAAGACAGTGTCTGGCAAGTCAATGAATAATCTATGGTCATGTTGCATGCCTGCACGGGCAACCTCCATTCTCCAGGAATAGAGCATCAATAATAGATGTTCTCCTTTTTTTCCTCTCGTTCCTTTGCAGAGATCATGCTGGAGCGATGAGAGACCCAGGACCCCAGATGAACTGAGGGCTTCGTTTCTTCAGCAGGTGAGATCACATATCTGGGAGAGCAAGAACTGAGTGAGGACTGAAGCAGGAGAAGGAGTGAGAGAGTGAAAGGAGGTGTTTGGTTGGAACGGCAGACGGAGGGAACAGAAGGGCTGGATGCCAGCGTCCATCGGCTCCAGCAGCTCCCAGGTGCCTCAGAGATGGCCTCCAACTTCAATGACATTGTCAAGCAGGGCTACGTCCGAATGCGGAGCAGGAAGCTGGGGGTGAGTGGAGGCAACAAAATTTTATCTTGATCAAAATGATCATTATGATGATTGTAGTTTATCATGATGTCTATCCTTTGATATATAAACCAGGGCCTCCTACTAGTCTTTGTTAGCAGTGAGCAGTTATGTTCCCTAGTTTTGTTAACATACAGGGACTATGTATTAGTTTAATCAGCGTTATGTCCGACATTTTGAACTCCACCTTAAATATTTTTTGGACAGTTTCTTCTTTATGCATTTTGGTTTAGTTATAGCTCTTTACTTGTGAAGTCAGTGTTCATTTTTGAAAAGCCAAAGCACTGATTAACTACAAGCACCTGGTGATGTGATTGGCAGTGGGGCCTTTATGGCACATTTCAGTGCTGGAGTAAAGTGAGGCTGTGAGGCTGTGAAAATGTGTTATTTATAAGTTTCGTGAAATGTGGTCACAGGTAGTTTCATACTGTTTCATTATATTTTTCTTTGTAGTAAGTCAAGCCTCACACAGTCACGAACTTCCTTCTAACCAATATTTTGCCAGAAACAGAACTGTTTTTCCCTGCTGAGAGGTTTGTCAACAGATAAAGGAGGTGCAGAAGGTTAAATGGTCTGCAAAGCAGGCATTTAACCTCACTTTTAGCTCTGAGACCTCATTACGACTTTACATTCCACCTCTGCCAGAAATGTCAGCCTTCAGCTCTGCACCACCTGCCTGTAGCTCCTGTAACACCAGTGCATGCACATTTGCTGTACTGCCGCAGTCTTACTGTTGTTATTGTTTTAAGGTTGTTAAATAAGGTTTCTTTTGTTTGTAATATTCCTGTCATGTTTGTATTGTATTATTTTTTGCATTTTTCCTAATTTCCTCATGTCCAGTTCCACTCGGTAGATAGGTCTCCTCCAATCACACGATTCTGCTTCCGGACACGGAAGGCTGTGGCATCGCCAGCTATCAGGTTTGCGATCTAGATGTAAAGAGTTAGCTAGTGAGCTTGTATATTATTTGCCCCAACAGAAAAAGCAAAACTCAACACTGTCCTTAGCATAAAGGGGCAACTTCTACCATCCCCTGATACTAGCACAGTTTCTGACTTGCACGCTTGCTACTGAGTAACTCTTGGTAACGGGCCAGCAGATAGAACTTATCTGAAGCAAGCAACGTGTCAGCAGTGTGGGATTATTTCTTGAGTGAGACCAGCAAGAGTGAAAATGCTTGTTGCAAAATTTATGTAGCGCTTTTTACAAAAGGTGTTGTCACAAAGCAGCTTTACAGAAAAATCCGGGTCCGAGCCCCCATGAGCGTCGCCAGTGGAGACAGTGGCAAGGAAAAACTCCCTAAGAGCAAAAGGAAGAAAGGAAGGAACCAAGACTCAGAAGGGGAACCCATCCTCCTCTGGACCACACCGGATAGCAAACAACATTAGAATAAAATATTAGAATACAAAACAGGGAAAAACAGGTGGAGCAATGGTTAATTAGATAGTTTGAGTCTGAGCAGCAGCAGCAGGAGGGTCAGTTCATGAAGGTGAGGTTTGCCCAGCGATGTACAGCGAGAAACTCCATGGTGGTCAAACCGGTCCAGAAGGCTGGCGAGCAGTGGGCACCCGATCAAGGCAGAAGCAACAGCATCAGATGCACAGGATGGTCAGCTGATAACCTACCGTCATTAGTCAATGATTAATGGTTAACTGACAAGCCTGAAATCAAGGACGTATCCCATTGAAATATTACTTATAAAAATCCAGTTGTGAAATCTAATATGTGGCCATTGTAAAATACTTGACATGTTAAATACTGAGTTCTTCTTTAATGCCACCAGCCCAAGTTTAAAACAAACATAAATACCATGACTGGGATTAAAACATAAATGCCATGTCTGGGGGCTCGTTTTGGCTCAGTAGCTCTGGAAAGCTGTCACCACTATAGAGCTCATTTTGTGCCAAAAGTTTCGAATTACAAAGTAATAAAATCCACAAGCAAAATGTTAAGTATCAAAATTCATACTTATTTTTTCAGAAAAACTACTACTCATTTCACTCATTTTGAAATAATTATATTCCTCATTTTGAAAGTCATTGCTTATGTTTTTTACTTGCCAATTTTGTTGATACTTTTTTTTTGCATTCATCTGCACAGTCTATTGGTCAATTGTTTTGGAGTGACATAATGACATCTGTCATTATGATGTTTTTCGTCTTCTGTTTAGGTTATTAATGTGACACTTATTTAAGGTCTTATGTTGCCCTGCATAAAACAATATGAGCATTGAATCACAAAGTTGTTGAATGAAGCTGTACCACCTTTCGGGTTTGTACGTAGCTGTGACCTCTAAGGCTAACTAGGCTGGCCATACAGTGATAGAAAAATGGAATTAAATAGCTTGAATATCTAACATTAAACTGCTGTGCTGAAATAGGAAGCTGGTTTCAGATGCTGACATAGAAGCTTTCATAAATCTTAGAACGTGATGGCCAAGCATGACATCTTGACTTCACTCCATATTGTAGTGATGAAACATGACTGTCTATCTCATGGCTGTATTAAGTCACTGCTGGCAGCAATTCATTTAACAGCTGACTGATACACTTATATATATATATATATATATATATATATATATATATTGTACCCAGGGAGACAAATTACCTTGAAATCGTGGTACATTAATCATTTTAAAGGAATATGACAAACTTTGTTTATAACGTTGGACATGCCAGTGCAATCTCTCATTATTTGTATTTGCAATGTTTCTGACGTTTTGATGCTTAACATTTTGCTAGAGGATTTTATTTTATTTATTGTTATTGTTGGAGTTTTTCTTCTTCTTCTTCTTCTTCTTTTTTTTCTCCGATAAAACGAATCGCCCGGCCAAACCATAAGTCCTAGAGACATGAAACATGGTCAATGGGTAGTAGTCCCTCCCACTACTCAGGTGCGCGACATGAGCCCAATCGGCCTAAAGGTGGTGCTATTATGCAACACAACACGTTTGGCCCTTTAACTCCTTCCCCAGATTTTTGACAGACATTTTTTTCCTGATTTCTTAGGTCCAACAAAACAACTTTGTAATTTGGACCATTAAGCTTCGCCCACTTAGATTTTGAGCTAATTTGTCCTACAGTTTTCATCCTATCCTCATGTTTTTGGTGTCAAAAATTCAGCATAGCCTAAACCTCAATAATTATCCAGCACATTTTCGATTTTGTAAACAATATGGCTGCCATATGCAAATTAATCCCTCTGGAAAAATCAAAATAATTCTTATTTAATTGAAAAATCTGTAACTCGAGAATCCTTCACCCAAAAAATAAGCTTTCAGCAGCCATTTGACAGGCTTACTATTGGCCAATCCTCATGATACTTGATGGCTGTCTCTATCTCACCACCTTCTAATAACCTGCGAAGTTCCAAAATATTTGGCCTCTGGGGGGCGCTATTACTGAAAATCAAGTATATCTTGTACAGATTGTCATTTTTGGTTAAATAACTTAGATGCCCTCATGCAGTGCGGTCTTCCAAACACTTCTGTTATTATAAGTCTATTTAAATTAGCACTTTTCGAACTAGTCTGTGGAATGTGAAGCTACCTTCACAAAACTGGTCTAGAAATACTCTGTAGCCTCTCTAGGTATTTAATTATCCAGCATATTTTCCATTTTTTCCTCATTATGGTCTTGCTTCAGCAATAGCTCATCAGTCATTGGTCCGATCATCTCAAAATTGTGAATATATCTATAAATTGAGACTCTGATATGGCTTGAAAAATTTGATCCTGATTGGCCAATAGGGGGCGCTTTAGCACTCAAAAACACCTAAAATCTTTAAAAATGTTGTTACAACAATATTACAAAGTCTACAGATAAATAACAGGTGTCTTTGATTCAGTTCACTGATCTGAATAACTTCATGATTACATGTTATGACATAAATTGTACTTCTTCTCTGAATTATTCATTTAAAGACTACAGCTTATTATACCAAGGTCAAAAGGTCAATCTGAATAAACCTCGGTGGACATCTTTGATGAATGTCCCCTGACCAATTTTCATAATATGTGGACACCTTTGGACCAAGTCTGACCCACTTTCACTGAGGTCCTTTATGCTAAAAGGGCCCTTATGTGTTCATTGTGTCTGTTTATGTCATGCTTATCAAAGCCTTTAACATGGAGAAACAAAATACTTTGCAAACACAACAAAGACAGAAATGTTTACCATTATTCAAATATTTCTTCAAACCTTTGTAGATCAGTAAATTGAAATATAAACATATATTAGGTTTAAAGCCCCCTGCTCCTAGTTCATGACAAATGAAGGCCTGTTGAGGAACTCAGACCTTTTTTCAGCCTCTCTGCCTCGAAGGCCCAAACTGCATTAGGCCTTATTAGGCCTTTTGGCTCAAAGTGCATGAGAGCTTCTTGGGCTTATGTGTGCTTGGACCCGCTCATTGCCGCTTGTGGCTATATTTTTATTTGATTTTATCATTTGTGGATGTTTGCTTTCGAGGTGGTACATCATTTGGTACATCGCTATCATCCCAAACACCATTATTCTTAGCTATGCTCTTTATTTATTAGCACGCCTGTCTATCTAGGGCTACCTACCTATTGTGCCCTCATGTAGTTGAAAAACCTTTAAAAATCCACCTATTCAAGTATGAATGATCGTTTAATGGAAAGTAATTGAAATGTTTTGTTTTTTTTTATTTTTTACTGAAAGGATCAGTTGAACAGTTGTTTTTCGGTTAATGGTTAATCATTACATCCTTACAATGGAGGTCATTAAATATGTAAAGTGCAATACAATGGTCGGTCACAGAAGGTTAAAGAAAACGGTCTTCAAATGGTCCCCATACAATGGCAATGAACCAGAATAACTGGCCACTTCTTAGCAGCTCTGAGGTCAGTGAACGCTCCATGCTGATGCCTGAGCTGCCGTGCATGCTTAAGGTCAACTCTGGTCTGTTAGTCAGCAGGATTGTGGTTACCGTGGCAGCAGAAGGGCTGTGACACAAAGCTCCCTCTGGGAGAACAGCAGCGGATTACCTGAGAGGAGTTCTCTCTCCATCCTTTCATTTAGCACCTTCTCCTCCTTGTTCCTTCTTTCTCTTATATTCTCTCTCTCTCTCTCTCTCTCTCTCTCTCTCTCTCTCTCTCTATCACACAAATATTGTCTGTCTTTTTCTCTTTCTCGTGTCTTAATTCTATTTCACCCAAACGTCCATCTTTGTGTGTGTGTGTGTGTGTGTGTGTGTGTGTGCATGTGTCTTCACCTCACTCCTCCAGCTTCATTGACTAAAATTGGATGCTGTTGGTTTTCTCGCATTGTTTAACGAATGGCTTTCCTAATTGTAAGTCAATTTCCCTCGGCTGTTTAATATTATGCTCTTGCACGTAATACGAGCCCAATATCATAAATCCCTGCTTATGTGGGGCTAATGCTATTTACATCCCAACTGCTGCCGTTCCTCTGGCTTGGCAGAGGCACACGGCGTGTGGTGGCATTTGCATTTCAGTCTGAGCTGTGACAAAGCCATGCGTCTCTGTCGGCTGTGGAACTTGCCTCCGAGGAAAGGAAGGAATGCATTCCCTGCAAGACCACTGCTTCGTCTCCTCGATGGAAGGCTTGCCAGATCGCATTTTTTATTTTAGCTGTAGTGACCGCTGATAGAGTGATTGTTGACATTTTGCGAGTGATTTTAGCGAGACTCACTCTCGTGAGGACATTTTAATGTTTGTTTTGTTAGTGAATGAAGAAGCGAGATAAAAGAAGAGGTCCAAGAGGGTTTGATTGACAGGTTAGAATTTCTCTATGGATTTGGACCTGGCCTTCTGTATGAAACATGCAGCAGTCTGGTTGATGCTTTAAAGGGTCCATGTTCTACATTTTTCCTTGTATTTGATTTTTTGATCCCTTTATAACGGTGTGGTTTTATGTACAGTCATAATCCATTTTATATGGATTATATATTTCCAACCTCTCTTTGTCCCTTAAGATTTAAAGGTCTATGTCGTAAACTTTTCTTGTATTTTTTATATATCTTAGAATTATAGACAAGACTGATATACAGTAATATTCAAAGGTTTGGACGTGCCTGGTAAAATTACGTCTTGTTGACATGTCTTCTTGTTTTCTGCATGAAAATAATTTAGCATATCCTCCACAGGGAACACACTTCGGCACATTTTAATGCAAAGTTACTGTTTATCTGCTGATTTTAACATATTGGGATGGAAAAAGTAAACCATAGAATGTGGCCTGTGTGCATTTTTATGGCGCATTTAACATGTTATACTTTATTTTTTCCCCAAAATGTTAGATTCAGCAAATGAATAGAAATGTTTGTTTTTTTTTTTATTTAAATAATATTAACTTATTTTTATGTAATCAACAAAACATGTAATTTCACCAAGGATATGTCTGCACTTATACGACTGCAATTAAGTGACCTCAGTTCTGACTGGCAGCTCTGTATTATATCTCACTTTAGTTTTCATGACAGTGAAAAAAATGAATTAATAACTGCCTGTTTTTTAGTTTCCACATTTGAACTGTATGGACTGAGGAGTGAACAGTATGTTTTGAAACTTTGTCAGTGTTTACATACTACGTCAGACTTCAAAACTTTCAAAAAAGTGAGGAAGAACTTAATTTTTCTTGATTTGGGCCCTTAACTTTACAAAAAAGACACACAGCACAGACTCTTGTCTGGCTCGTCTCTTCAGCTGTAGATGTTGTCACCTGCTGTCTGTGCCGCAGCTCATGCCCTGCAGACACTGCCTTCAAGCAGCTGTGCATGTCTCCTTGGCCACACGAACACACACACACACACACACACACACACACGCACACACACACATACAAACACACACACATACAAACACACACACACACACCATTTCTAGCGTTCCAGACCACTGATCTGTCTCTATCCCGCTCCCCCTTTCTTTCTCCCTTTCACCTCACTCACCCAGCTTCCCACAAGACCCTGAAGGAGCTAATTAACCACCCTGTATGCCTCTCTATCTCTCCTCCTCTCTCTCCCTCTGTCCACCCGTCCATCCTCCCCCCAAGCCCCCCGGCTCACTTAGAGACGAAGAGCCCCAATCAGTCTAATCAGAGAGCTGCTTAGCATTCCGTTCCCGAACTGACGGCCCCCGTATCGCTGGACTCTAACGCCACTGCGGAGCGGCCCTAATTGCTCCTCCGCTACCCTCCTTCAACGCATTGGTTTTCGTAAGCAGCGCGACAGCAGGCACACAAATGAGGAAGCAGGCCAAAGGCAAATCAAAGAAGGATTCAACAGGATGAAGACAAAAGATTTGTGTTTTCTATTAAAGTCCTGAGCCAGAAACGAGATTGTCTTTATTAGTGAGATTCTGTTTTGTACACTGCTAACCTGCAGCCGCAATTCAGTGGCCAGGGCTCAGGCTGGTGACATCTGGGGATCAAGATTGTGCCAGTGAGTTTTAAATCGCAGATAAAGCCCAATTTGTCCTTTGCGGCTTTAGCATACGCAGCTGGGCTTTGCGGCATTTTAAATTTGATTTTGACTGACGTTAATTGATTTCTGTCGTTTTGCTGTAGGACAGCTTTAAGCTGACTGGGCCTCGTTATAATGGTCCTGTAACTCTGAGACAACTCCAAGACGCCTAGCGGAGCCAAAGCCTCGGGGGAGGATCGGATGAGGGTTCAAAAAGCTGAAAACGGGCCAAAATGAAATCCAATTGTGAGGCAAAGCGTCTCTGCCCGCTTATTAAACACGTCAGTGGCATGGTGCTTTCTCGGTCTGCTTCAGTCGTCTCCTCTGTAGGTTCTCTGTTCTTTCATTCAGCTCATATTTAGCACTATAACCCACTTTGTTCCTTCATTACCTGCTGTGTTATCACTCATTAGCTCGCACTTAGGGCTACAGGTGTTTAACTGCTGAGTCCCTTCCATGCTGGCTGTGTGTGTCTGTAACCTTGTCACCGCTGCGTGAACCTGCCGGTGTTATGTAGCTGACTAATCCTGTTGTTGGAGTCGGCTGGCCCAAACCTGACTGTGGTAGCAATGCCCCCTCCAGGGAGGGGATTACTGTAACATTCAACATGGCTGAGGCAGAACTGCCAGTTGGGCTGCATATAGTGGAAAAGGAAACGATTGCCTGTCACTTATATTTCTGTGGGCGTTAATCGTTGCACTAAACTTCTAACTCAGAGTGAAGTCACACAAAGCAGGTGATGGAACCTGTAAAACAAGGCACCCCTGATCAATCAGCTCAATCTGCCGAGCTCTCGCTTGCTCGCTCTTCCTCTCCGTCTCCTTCGCTCACTTCCCTCCTTCTCTCTGGTGACACACAGCCTGTTTACAGGGGATTAGCTGAACCTCCGGGGATGAAATTATGCAAACAAGGAATCCATCTTCTACCTGCTCTGTAAACAGTGTTCCTTGAACTTTCCACTCCTTACTGCTATAAAACACCACTCGACATTTATACTACATCAGTATTTTTAGCACGCAGTCCGTAGCTCGCCTTCTGCTACTCTCACAAACCAAGGCTGATGCTGTTCTGTACACTGTGCAGTTTTAGCTCATTTTTAAGCGTGATTTGGTTGTCACTGACTACATTTCACGATCAGGCCGAATTTCAGCTCCGCTGGTCATTGTTCGATGTGCAGTGTGAGGAGGGTAGCGATGTCTGATTACCCAAACAGTCGGACGATTAGATGTGTTTGTCATGTCAGAAATTGTCTTGCAGTTTGAGCCGTCACACGCAAACCACACACACAATCACAAACACTACTCCTACACAGATGAGCACACTTACGCTGCATTTACATGCTGGTGGTAGACGGGCGATGGCAAACTGGATATTCCATTGTTTTCTGTGGAGGTTGCTGTGGGAAATTCCGCCACTACCAGCATTTCGCTGACTGTGGGAAGCAGAACATTCTATGAGTTTTCCCAGTGAAATAAAGCAGACGTTCATTTTTTAATTTGATTTTGTTTATTTAGGAGCCGTGGTCACCCAGCATCGCATTGTCGAAGTTTATAACATGTTGAAGTTTTAAACGCAGACCCCCCTCTTGTATTTTTATTAATGGTGACGTTGCTAAAACTCTCCTCTGATAATCAGCATTTTTAGCTGGTAACACATTTAAAGTAGTTCCATTTCTTCATGTCCCCGTCAGTCGTTTATGTCTATGAGGCACTGAATGACAGTACTTCAATAGGAAAACGTGAACAAACCATTAGGCTAACAAAGCTGAGGCAAAAAAAAGTCAGCATGTTGAGTTAGTGAAGTCTGTGTATGCTGACTTAGCTCTGTTTGACCTTTTTTTTTGTTTTTGTAAAATAGGCTGTAGAGAGACCGTTTTGTCCTACCCTTGTGCGTCACCTCCTAGTGTTAGTTTTAGTGCACAGTGGACATGGGCCCTTCAAGATTGCATGGTCATGGATCGGATGTGCATCTGATCTAGCAACACACATGAAAGATAGTAGCTCAGATCTGGTTGGAAAAGTAACAGTTTTGGCATTCATACAGATCGGAAAACAGCAAAACTGTCCCACAAATCTGATATATGGATCAGTGGCTGAACCGTCTAAGCGTTGGCTCTGTCATCAGGAGGTCGCGAGTTCGATCCCGTGACGCTACAGCCGTCCATGGTCGGGAGTCCAAGATAGCACAGTTGTCCTCTTTCTCTCTAGGTGGGCAGGATGGCCCCAAACCCCACCATCACTCAGCATGATGCTAGTCAGCACAGGCGCCTGTTAGCTGATGCAACAGAACTGATGGTTAGCATCTCCTCAGAGCGCGTTCAGCTGTACAGTGGCGCTGCGTTAGCGGCAGTTTGATGGTGGAGCTTCACAGGACATGATTGGGGGAGACCTGACTAGTGGGTGGAATTAGATACGACGAAATTGGGGAGAAAATTTGGGAAAAGTCCAAAAAAACATATCTGTAAGTGTCAAATATTGGATTTGTATGCATAATATATGGATTATTCATGGTTCTGTACGTCCCAGTACAGTTATAATTGTTCCTATGTTACCTGTTTGTCTTTAAATATTAAATTATTTAAATGTGTCAGGGAGCAATATTTTAATTTATTTATGTTTTAATGATTTTATTGCGTAGCTTACAGTGTATGTTTCTGAAGTTAAGTAGCTAAGAATGCTAATACTAATATTTTTTAATTTAATAGGAAGTTTGTGGAATAAGTAATATATATACCATCCATATATGAGTAATGTTTTCTATCATATGTTGTGTGTTACACGTATGTTTGTGTATGTTATGTGTTTATATTATGTGTTGATATATGATTGAAATATATGTCCCATGTTTAAAAACGGCCAATTTCTAATAAATTGGCACATCACATATATGTCAATATATTTATAATCCATATATTGCCATATATGGATGCCACAGATCTGCAAGAGTTTAACCTCATTATGTGAACATAGCCTTGCAGAACCCCTTGCGTGTGACATCATCGCCACTAGACATTTTACCTTTGGTCAACATTGTCAACCTTTCCATATTTCATTGGTCCTTTAGGTCTGAGATTTTATAGGATAGGAAGACAATAATTTTGGTTTTAAGGCCGGAGATCTGTAAAGGATAAGGAGCTGTTTTGTTGTTTAGTTGAGTTATTGTGTTTGAGTAAAAAGGTAACACTTGGTAAGGAAAGTGCAGCTGCTTTCCTCAGGGATTCAGACAAAATCTTAAACATGCTAAATTTAACTAAAAGATTTACTGAAACAAACAGCCGAATACCTTTGACACTTGATCCCTGAGCTTTTTCTTAGCTCAGGATTTCAAACAGAATATTCTGCAAATTGTCAGAGACTTTTTTTTTCTCCCTGGCTTCTTCCCTAAGCTCTCTCTATGTCTCTCTCTCTTTCTCTCTCTCCCTCTCTCTCTCTCTCTCTCCCTCTCCCTCTCTCACGCGCTCTCTCTTTCCCTCTCACGCTCTCTCTCTCTCTCTCCCTCTCTCGCGCTCTCTCTCTTCCTCTCTCGTGCTCTCTCTCTCTCCCTCTCTCGTGCACGCTCTCTCTCGCACGCTCTTTCTCTCTCTCTTGCTCTCTCCCTCCCTCTCTCTCACTCTCTTGCTCTCCTTCCCTCTCTCTCACTCGTGCTCTCTCTCTCTCTCTCCCTCTCTCTCCCTCTCTTCTCTCTCTCTCTCCCTCTCTCTCTCTCTTTCTCACTCTCTCTCCCTCTCTCTCTCTCTCTTACTCTCTCATGCGCTCTCTCTCTCCTTCTTTCCTTCTGTTACCCCCTTGTGCAATATCCTCATTATTATTTTAATGCTGGTAACATTTTCTGATGATGTTCTCTCAGGACATTCACCGGCTTCTTCGAATTTTCCATTCCCACCTTAAATGACGCAGCAGTTATTGTAACGCCTCAGGTGCCACAATGTAAATTCTGTGCCATTTAAGGTGGAACAGGAAAATTTGAACAAGCAGCTGCCGAAGCTTCAGCTTCATAGAGAGTTGAAAGGCATGATATGAGCAGGTTGCTCTGTTTCTGCTTGACAGCTGAGTAACATTAACTTATTTTTGCTGTTTCACAGAACCGACAGGTCAGTATTGGTTTGTCCCATTTGCTAATGTTTGTGATGCTAATCACAACTGCTGCACATTTAAGGTGGAACAGAAAACTCGAACAAGAAGCTGTGAAAAAGAAGCTCAGTTCAGCCTCGTAGTTTTAACACAGGTAGTATTTTTGATAAGGAGTTTTAGCTTATCAGAAAGTCCTACCTAGAGGTTTTATTTACAGATATACCTGTAAATATGCGCTACAGTACGACATTTCCATAATCCTTACTGTTGTGCAGCTTGGTGACATTAAATTGATTTGCAGTAGCTTTAGCTTGCATGTAGCAATATTATTATTAAGACTCTTTCATGACCTCATGATTCAGTGGATCCAGTCAAATTCGGGAGAAAAATGTACACACAACAAAACGTATCGGGTTCTGAACATTTTTATTTATCACAGAGTGCGATAGAGGCGATTTTTTTGAAACCCTATTAATTTTGGCCATAGACAAAATGGAGCTCAGACCTGAAGTTCCTAATATGGGCATAATGTGGATTGTTGTTTGTGTGTGCATGTGTATTTGGATGTATGCATGTTGAGAGTGTGTGCGCATGTGTGTGTGTGTACGTGTGGGTGGGAGTGGGGGGTGTGCGTGTGTGTGTGTGAGATTGGTCTCAGGTGTAGTCAGTTTGCCAAGCAGGTGCCTGAATATGAGGTTTCCGTGGCAACAGTAGGTTTGATTGTTGAAGGGCATCAGAGGCTCGAACAGAGGGGGCTTTTCTATCTGAGAGAGCGAGACAGAGGCGCCTGGTGCTGAGGGGCTCAAATATCATTAACTTGAAGAGCACTGCCGATTAGTTTATGATGATTCAGAAAAATCTTGGCTGGACTTTTTAACTTATCCTTTTAGCTGCTTCTTCACAGTAGCTGTGCTCGGATCACGGTGGGTAGCGTCTCACTGATACTGTCAGTTCTTGCAAAAGAGAACACAAACTCAGGTATTTTCTCTGGAATGTTTCTCTATCATGGTGATGAGCTGCTTCAGTTCTGTGAAAAAGTATTTGCCTGATTTATTGTATTTTTGTCACAATGAAGTGTTTCAGATATACAAAACAAAATTTACAAGGCCCGGCTGAGTAATCATAAAACGCTTTAACTGATCATTTTATTTATTGAAGGAAAAAACAAACCAAACCCAACTAGCCCTCTGTGAAAAAAATGTTGCCCCCTTAGTTACTCAATCAACCAATTAACCAAACTTAGTTGTTAATCGGGATCAAACAAGATGGTTACTAAGTTTAGAGAGCGATTACTTATTGCTATGTGGGTGATATGGGTGTTACAAAACCTTTTAATATAATGATGTTTTTTTTCCTTCAGTAATTGAAGTGATCATTAAAAAACTTGTTTTGTGTTTCCTCGTGTTCACGTTGTCTTATTTTCCATTTTGAATGAGAATCTGAAACCGTGTAGAGTGACAAATGCAGAAATAGAAATCAGGAGGGGGCAAATACTTTTTCATGGCATTGTGAGCACCAGTTTTGCCTTTTATGATTACTGTCAGATGGAATTATATTACAGCTTCCCAGTTCCTGTGTGTGTTTTATGTATTTAGAGTAATATTTTTATTGTATTGGCTTTCCAACAGGGTGGCAGTTGTGTGCATATTTTAGGTAAAGGCTTTGTAAACATTGAACTCACTGGGCCTCATTATCCAAAAAAGTTTTTTTTCTGAAATTTTTTCCTGAGGAAGATCCTGAGAAAAAGTCTCCGTCAGATTCATGACGTGTTCTTAAAACGCAAAACTGTTCTCACCTTTGTGCTCTTGAGTGTGTGTAGATTCTCCTCTTCCCTAAGAACAAATCCCAGATAAGAGAACATTGGTGAACAACAAAGTGTTCATAAAAAACTGGGTAAGTGGGTTTTGAAAGTGGTTCATTCTTTCTTTCTAAGAATGGTTGGTGAACGAAGTCCATTGTTTCCAGGTCGCCATTTTCAGAATGTACCTAAAACCTCATGCAACAGTTTCACTTGTATATGAGAAGTGGGATTTCATTAGGGGTGCGGGAAAAAAACGATTCTTAGATGCATTGCGATGCAGACGTGGACGATTCTGAATCGATTCATAAATGTCAAAAATCGATTTTCTAAATATTTAATTTATAACGTAATGTTGACGGAACGCAAAGGGCGGAACCTGGAAGTGGGAAAGTGCAGCGCCCGGACAGTCTGTGGCGGCACATAACAAAAACCACTGGGTGAGTGAGAAATCCGACCGGCTCCCTCTGCATTAAAGCCAGGTTAGATCAGGAGTCACAACACAAATGATAAGAAGAGCCGTTTTGACCTTTCAACAAAAATCAAACCAGCTTGGGAGCCACAACATTTAATGTCCAGCATGTCTCATTGTGTGCTGATGTTCTAGTTTAGGCTATAAAATATAAACGAGAGCGCAGATTTACTCTGCTCTGCTTTAAGCTTCGCCTACAGCCGCTTTCCTCCCATCTCCGCCAGAAAACATTTCCTCAAAAACTGAATAGTTTCTTGTAAAATGTCTCTCAGCTTTCGGCTGTTTTACGAGGCTGAAGTCGCTTCTCACTCGCCAGCTTCTTGCTGAACTTTCCCGTTCCACCTTAAATTCTGACTGAGGCGCCGAATGTAAAAGCGGCACCATTTAAGGTGGAACGGGAAAATTAGAAAGAGAAGCGACCGTTTAGAGTTTGACAGCGTCTCGTTGGAGATTTAACGTACCAGGAAACCAACTGCGCTGCTTATAAATGCGAATAAGTCCATTCATCTCCACATGTTCGTCTTTCACTTTTCCTTTTTCGTTCGTTTCACTCGGAGAAACCTCGTTGCTAGGTGACCTGTAGTCTTTCGCGCCCCCCCCCCTTTTTTCACGAGACCAAAACCGAAGTTATGAAATCACTACAGACTATATAATGTGCTGCGTGGTCATCCATCACCACAGGACCTTATTTCACCGTAACAGCGCATTTTATCGCAGATGAGTGGCAGCAGCGTCTCCTAACAAGAGCAGTGAATGAGAGCCTTCCAGTTCACTGACCACATCACTTCCATTAGTTTTATTAGTAAAAGATATTGGAAGTAAATTCATTATGGATCATTATAGATACTTAGCTTTAAAACTACAAAGTCCTCACACAGTAAGAAAATAGAAATCATGTATAGAAAAAAAGATGCATCGATAATCGTTTTATAATCGCATCGCAGCCTCTGAATCGTAATCGAATCGAGTCGTGAGGTGCCCAGAGAATCCCACCTCTAGATTTCATCATTAGATATTAGAAGGAGTTTGCAAGCTGCTTTTTGCTCATTTTTTGTATTAATCATAGCAAAGTATACCATCTGCTAACACGTAGTAATGGGGAGCTTTTGCTCTCAACAGTGTCTTCAGTATTCAGAAATGTATTTGCACTAATAAAGCCTGACGAGTAGACTTTATTCTTCATGAGCACAGTTTTAAAATACAGCAGAGAGCAGCTCCTAATGATAAACCTCATACTGTGTTAGCTCACACTGATAAGTAAAGATGAATAAGACATTTTCAGTGAAGTGTGTGTGTGTGTGTGTGTGTGTGTGTTTCAGATCTATCGGCGCTGCTGGCTGGTGTTTAAGAAATCCTCCAGTAAAGGGCCTCGCCGTCTGGAGAAGTACCCTGATGAGAAGTCAGCTTACATTAGAGCCTGTCCTAAGGTACACAACACTCACTATCGACAGTACCTCACAAAAGTTTGAAAACACCTGAAACTGTATAAACTTACCTTTACTTAATACTTCATTATATGATCAGTGATGCAAATTCAGTATTTAGTAAAATACAAATACATTTCAATTAATTAGGCACCCAAAGTTATATTTTAGCAATAAAGTGTAGTGTGAGTACAGCTAGGCGATATGGCAGAAATGTCATATGATACTTCAAGAAGTTTTCATGGTACACAATATGTCACAATATTTATTTTTTTTGACATTTGATAAGTCAGAACAGACAAAGTAGTGCCACATTTAAAAAAACCCCAAAACTATCAAATACTATACTATTCAAATACTATCAAAAATTATTAATCCAGTGATTTGGATTTAGCAATTTACATACTGTGCTGCACTAAATCCAGTTAAACAGGACTAATTATGCAAAATTATGGAGTGTTTGTTTTTGTCTTTTTGGGCCTTCTGCCCACCACAGACATTGCACTTTGGCACCCCAAAACAAAAATTCTGGGCATCTGGGCAGACCTGCTGTATAGAAGGACATGCCGGATGATTTTCTGCTGAAACTGGTGGCCTGCTTTGATTTATGTTCCTTATATTTTTTGTTATATATTGTTTCATGTGTTAAGTTTTACGTACCTCATAGTAAAGATGGGGAAAAATAATGATAATATTTGAGTTTAAAAATGTTGTCAGTACTCGAAGGCCAGTCAGTAGAGATTTCATTAGGAGTAGAAAGATGGTGTAGTAGGTTACATGCTTGCATTTCATGCAGGACAAAGGAGTTCAGTCCCACTGTTCAGATAGGAATCCTAAATTGCATTGTATTCATTAATATTCAGTGTCATTAGGTGAGAGTCCTAACATTACCTTCACCTGCCTTTGTAAACTGTACTGGATAAATGTGTAAACTTGAAATCTTACTTAAATATCCTTTTTCTACTTTACAAACAAAAAACAACTGCTTTATATATATATATATATACAGCTTTTAATGTTGATTTGTTTTACAGTTCTGTTTTGCTCCAATAAAAAGACTGAAGTGAACAAAATTTTCTTTTAAAGGAATAAAGTAATTACAATTACAACATTATTACAATGTCATATCACAAAACATCACATAATTTTAAATCTTTAAACCCTTTGCAAAGTAGCCATAAGAGGCAATAATTTCATATTCAGAATATGTTTAGAGTACATAAGATAACACTGCATTATTCCCAAAGGGAAATTAGTGTTTCAGCAGCAAACACACAAGACCAACATGGAAGACATGAATGTAAGATAAAAATTGTAGAAAAGAATAAGGAACTGTATACAATACTATATAATATATATATATATATATATATATATACAAAAAACTTGCACTTGTCTGTAAAAGAATTGAAGTTACCATTACTGCAAAAGTTAAAGTCACAGTTACTGTTATAGTTACTTTTGCAGTTTTATAATAACATGTAGAGAACATATTGATAAGGCACAAACTTTTTTTTTCATGTAATTCTTTTGCTAATGTTTCATGAAAAATTCACTTCTTTAAATGAAGACACAACATTCGCAACATTATTGTGTTTTTTGCCTGTTTCATTCCCACTGCCATCTCCGGAACTAATTCACCATTCCCAATAACTAATTCTTGTAAATTTGACTATATAAAGTGAGTAGCTGTGTGATTTTTAGTTATGTATGAGCCACTACAACATCAATGCTAAGCTTATCACTCAAGAACATGTCCAGTACTGGAGACTGTTCCGTCATCCCTCAAAAGTTCAGTAACACTAAGATTAATAGCTGACTCATCATATTGATTGATCAGTCTACTCAGGCTTTAGCAGAAACATCAGTGTTTGTAAAGAAGCCGTTTTTGGAGTTTTTCTGTGTGTTGCCTTACATACTGCGCACAGATTTTAAAATAGTTTATTCTAAAAGTGTTCTAAAAATTTTAAAGGTTACTTAAAAAGGTAACTATGTTATGAATACTGTCTTAACAAAATATAACTTGGACTGAATTTAGATACCTTATTTCTGTATTTTGAATACATATTCTCATTACTTGTATACCGTAACATCACACCATAACATCATATCATAATACCATGTCATACCACGGTCATGCAGCGATCCCCACCCCAGCCTTGCTGTATTTATCCAAACACAAACATTTCAATATCAAAAAATATCTAGATACCAACAAGGCATCACAATGTCTAACGTAAGTGTGTCCTAATGAATTTATAAGAGCAGTTAAGAAATTTCAAAATCAGGTCTGAAAATGACCAGCTGTATATGTCTGTGTACATGTGTGTGACCGCTGTCTGAATCTGTCCTCTCACTCTGAGGCTCCCTGTTTGTGGTAATCAATACTTCAGGCAGGAGATCATCCTCACCTTTACACACACACACACACACACCCCCACCCACGCATGGATGGTCTGTCAGAGATCAATTAAAATGGTTGAAATAGGAGTATGTGTGGTCCCACCTGCCGATCATGCCCACTCTATCTGATCCACTCTCAGTTGCTTTGTCAGCTTCTTCTCTTCTTCATTGCTCAGTTAATGCTTTTATGAGATGATGAGTCTCTTAATTTCTTGTAATGGCCTCTGCAGACCACAGACATAAAGACACTGCATTAACTTCTGCAAGTAAATTTTCCTCAAAATCCCAGTGATTTATACATTACTTCCTGCCCCGACTGTCTACAGGTGACAGAGATCAGTAATGTGAAAAATGTGACGAGACTGCCGCGCGACACCAAGCGCCAAGCTGTGACCATCGTCTTCACTGATGACACCTCTCGGACTTTCACCTGTGAATCAGGTAACTCTTCGTTGAATTGTATTGAGACGAAACACGCCCTGTGTGACATAGCCTTTTCATATTCTTTCTCTTTTTTGGGATTTAAGTTTTGTTTATTATAATATTATAATTTGTGAATCAGAACTGTGAGGTAGAATTGCTTGACTGTCCTACATGCCTTCTATGTCTCATGTCTCTGCTATCAAGGCCTTTTTGGGGCCCTAAGTAGTATTTGTTGGGCCCCCCATCTTGCTAGCTGATATACTGTAAGATTATAGGATAACAAATAACTAATTACAAGCTGTGTTTGAATTATATACATGTATAACTGGTTAGTTGTGTATTGCTGATAATTGGGGTTTTAATAGGCTGCGATTTTAAGTTACAGATAACCTTCTCAGCATTTTCAGCTCTGTCTCACGACACAGTATTTTTTGTTTACCCAGCTAAATTTAAGCTTACACTCTTAGCGACACGGGTTCTATACAGTACTGGAAAAGTTTTTTTTGACTCGTAACAATAGTGGAACCCTTTTTGGTGCTATATAGAATAATTTTTAAAAGGGTTCTTTAAAGAACCATGTACAACAGATTTCCATCATAGAGAAGAACCATTTGACGATGCATAGAACCATTTATGCGTTCAAATGGTTCCTTAAGTGTTCATGGTTCTACACAGAACCATTCCCTTTACTAAAGAGCCCTTGAAGAACCATTTTTGTTGAGAGTTTAATTTGATCTGGTGACTGTGGCGCCAGCGTTGCTTTTTTAGAGTTAGTGAGTTTAGGTTTTAGTAAGTTCTACTTTGTACACATTTAGGTAGCATGATTTCTTTTTCCCTCTTTGGTTTCACGTGATTGGCTGCTGGTCATAAACATCATGCTTTCATGTTCACATGAGTAGCTGAGTTGCTATACCTGTATTAATTATAGCCTTCAGTGTTTAAACCTGGATTAACAGAGAAAGTTGTTAACCACTGTCGTAAAATCAGTAAACTGATTTTGTTTGTTAGGTTTTGTTAGGTTTAGTCAGAAAGTCTGCCAGAGGTGAACCTGCTTCAATACACAGACCCCAGATCCACAACGTCTTGTTGTCCAACTACAAGCCAAAACAAATGGCGTAATGTTAACACAACAACAACAACAACAGAAGAACATATCTTAAAGCTGTTTCTTTTCGTCTTGTTCTTTTTTATTTTTGGCTCCAGATGTGT
The DNA here is from genome assembly GCF_904425465.1 of Colossoma macropomum. Lineage (NCBI taxonomy): Eukaryota > Metazoa > Chordata > Actinopteri > Characiformes > Serrasalmidae > Colossoma > Colossoma macropomum. The sequence goes on from NW_023494799.1 coordinate 40,597,933, forward strand.
AGACCTGATTAACCAGCTGCTTTTTTCCTCTCATTCGAACGTCTTAGATAACATTATGGTACACTAATAATCCAAAGTTATTAGGGGGGCCCCCTGGTGGCTCTGGGGTCTAAGCAGCTGCTTGTGTTGCTTATAAGGTAGATGCAGGACTGCTTTTGGGAACTCTGTAACAAGTGCATTGTCAGCAGTGAACATAGTACACAGTACAGTTTTATCGTCTGAAGCTCTAACCTGTAACCCTCTGAGCATTTGTGTTCTGTCCGTTAGAGCTGGAGGCGGAGGAGTGGTTTAAAACCCTCTCAGTTGAGTGCCTGGGCACCCGACTGAATGACATCAGTCTTGGGGAACCTGACCTTCTGGCCGCCGGAGTTCAGTGTGAGCACAAAGGTTGGTTCAGACTTCAAACTCTGTCATAATCACTGAATGAGTCTGTAACTACTATACCTAAGAATCCTGTACATTCTGTAATGTAATGACTTGATCATTGATATTTACTCAGACGCTGTTTAATTTTTTCCCCCACAGTTTTCAGTATTGTTAATAGAGTAAACATCAAATTTACACAATTTTCTACTAATTACAGCTGGAGATGTTTGGTGTTCAAATTTAGCTTCTTTAGTCCGGTTCCCGAGCTGTGAGACTGATGTTGCTGACAAACACTTTACATCCGCAAAACTTTCCTCAACCCAACTAAACCACATCCTGGTTTTAGTTAAGGTCACACAGACTTGAGCATGTGCTTTAGGGCACAGTGTGACTGACTGTGCAAAATTTGACAGTGTAACTAGACAGCAGGTGCTGAATTCTGACAAAGTCTGACCACAGAATCAGACTCCCGTTCACGTTCACTTGTTATGGACATATGGCTTCTACATTTAATTCATAATTTCTATTGTTTATTAAATATGTGATGTCTTTAGTTTGGAAACTGCCTGAGTTACATGCATTCAAATGATCAGTATTTGGCTCAATATCTGTTGTCTAAAGTGATTAAAAGGTTAAAACCTCACTGTCTCTGTGACGTTGGCTGTGCTCTGATACCTGGACTAATGCAATTGGCTTGTCCCTTGTTGACTCATCTAGAGCGATTTAATGTGTTCCTGCTGCCCTGTCCCAATCTGGACATCTATGGAGAGTGCATGATGCAGATCACTCATGAGAACATCTACCTGTGGGACATTCACAACCCCCGCACCAAGTTAGTCACTTGGCCCCTCTGCTCGCTCCGCCGCTACGGCCGTGACGCCACCCGTTTCACCTTTGAGGCGGGCAGGTAAGAAACCGTGGGTGAGGCTTTAGTAGCCATCAAAAAAAGAGGTAGCTTCCAAGTTGGCGGGCACCCTAGAAGGTGTAGTGAAGTGATCAGGTGTTGAGATTCTGTGTCCACTGTAATTCTGTGATGCTCTTTAGTGGATGTATGGAAAAAAATAATATTATGATATAATTAAGGTTTCTGACAGTTCCAGTATACATTTTGGCAAAGAGTTTTTATGAATATTTGATCAAAAACATTTTGGATGTTTAAGTAAATCTATTTTTGTATATTACCAATGGCATATTAATGTCCTTTCACTTTTAATAAGAACCATTTTTAACAACTGAATTAAGTCTAAAATATATTTGTTTGGCAAAATAATAAAGACAGATATTAACAAAATTAATTTTTATTTAAGTCAGTATTGCTTTCTTGCCCTAATGAGATAAAGGCAAGGGCATGTAAATGCTTAATGTCTCTTACACTCGAGCTTTTATCTACAAGTGTCAAACTCTGCTGAAATTTGGTAAATATTTCAAAGCGTTCGTGCTATCAGTATTAGCTGAGAAGAACATCGATAAAGAACAGACAGCCTTAGAAATATACATAGGAAGAACAGTGAAGAAACACTGTAAACATGAAACATTGCAATCTCTTACCCCAAATCTGTTGCATTATGCTCTTTGACTCTAGTTCAAAGGTCCATATTAAAGTCACAAAACCACACAAAACAGAATAATGGATCGTCATGAAATCAGAAGTAACTTGGGTTGTTGACCCCACTTCAATAGGAACACAGAAAAGGTTTTATTTTCTTATTCCATTTGATTTATTTATAGATTTTTTTGAAAAGCATTGTATTTTGTTCAGTATCTGGTTCAGTAGCATATTATGAATGCATGATCCAGACCAGCACATCTCGAGGAGACAGACACAAGCAGAGGTGAGGTCTGTTGAACTGAGGACCTCATAAAGAGATTGATTGAATAGATTAGAGGAAATTCAATGGTGGATGAGGCGTTCTTATCTCCCCCCGGCGCTTTGATCAAATAATAAAGAAAGATTTGCAACGCCTGCAGGGTGCCCCTGAAAGGACAAAGATAAGAATATTTTGGAGTAAGAATGTGCAGTTCTACACTGCCCCCTGCTGGTAATGAGGGTATTACACGTGCGTGTGTCTCTGTGTCAGTAATTACATGAGGTGAAAAATTATTTTGAGAGGTGTACTGTAATTTGAACAATTTCCAAAAAGATGAAAATGGTTGATGAAGGACAAACAACCACCAGATGCCCTTCTTCAGCCCTGTATGTCTTCACTACAATTAAGGATGAATGCTTTTAGAATAGCTGTCAATGGGAGTACCAAAACATAGCCCATAGAATGCTGTTCAGACAAGATGTTTTTTGTTCTAAATTTGTTCTAAATTATTATTGTCGTTTGTAAAGTGGCTTTTTTGTGTGTGTGTGTGTGTGTGTGTGTGTGTGTTTTAGGATGTGTGATAGTGGTGAGGGCCTGTATACTTTCCAGACACGGGAAGGGGAGCAGATCTACCAAAGGGTCCACTCTTCTACGCTGGCCATTGCTGAGCAGCACAAGAAAGTCCTCATGGAGATGGAGAAGAACAGTAGGGTGAGTGTCACTCAGTCACTCACTGCCACGTGCCTCATCATCTATTCCTGTAATCCTGCTTTTAAGCATTAGGGCTGCATGACATGGACATGAAGTGTCATGTTTGATAAATATGTGTTTGTTCAGATGACTACAGTTGTATACAAAAGTTTGGGTGCCCCAAAATAGTTTGGTTTCTTTTCTAAGTGAAAATAAAAATCCTCTGCAGAGAACACACTTCTGCAATTCTTTAATGTACAATAAATGTTTATTTGCTGAATTTAAAGTATTGGCAGGAAAAATAAAACATAAAATGTGTCCTGTGATAAAGTTGTTATAAAATTTTGTTCTTTTTAGAGAATGTGTTAACTAATTTTCACTTTTAAAAATCAAGAAAACAAGTAGTTTGACAAATTTTGTGTCACTGACTGGGTGTGTAACAAGTGTCCTAACAAGCTGTGCATGCATGTGTGCTTTTAATTTGGCTCTGTAGCATAGTGACTAAATCACTTGCTCTCTATACCGCATTACCACCTCTCTAATTATGTGACTCACGCTGGGTGTGTAATATTAAATGATCCATTCTGTCATCACAAACACTCATACATATCAGTATCTAACGTATTATGAACACTCAATACAAACTCTGTTGTTCTTGTTCTCAACTGCTGGTTTAGCTCCTATCCAAAGACTCAGACGCAGGCTCCTACCCCTGCACGCCCACAGCCATCTTGCCTCGCAGTGCCTTCTGGCACCACATCACAGGAACACAAGGAGGAATGGACCCCGCTAATGGTAAAGACCCTACGTAGAATCTATGAATATTAAGTAGTGGCATCAAAGTTGACGCTTATATAACGTTAATGTCATAAATTACTAGTGACACAATTTTTTTTAGATGTTAACACATTTTCATAGTTTGACCCTTTATACCATTTGGAGTTCCAGCCTGAACCCTGACTGCTCGCTTGCTGTCGCTATGACTCCATAATTGTTGCCCTCTCATCCAAACACAGCTTTTAAATCACAAGAATCATCCTTTGATTACTATCTTGATAAAGTTATTTCCAACAGTGATGTGGAATGCTACAGTCTCCCTTTGAAACAAGAGGTAACGTAGCGGGTATGAGTGTGAGAGCTACAATAATGTCATTAAATTATACATATATTAAATTATACATTATATATTTTATAAAGCCCCCAGCATTGGGCTGTAGAGCATCTGAACTGCATTCTCTGGAGTGATGGCGCACCATCCACTATCTTTGGAATGAGCTGGAGTGGTGTTTATTATCCAAAGCTAATCATCCAACATCAGTACCTGACCTCACTAATACTCTTATGGCGGAATGCAATCAAATCCTCACAGCAATATTCCAACATCTAGTGGAAAGTCTTCCCAGAAGAGTAGGCAGCTGTTACTGCAGCAGAGGGGAACAAACTCTCTGTTAATACCCCGATGTCAGAAGATACGTTGGATGAGGAGGTGTCTACAAACTTTTGAACATAAAGTGTACACTGAGGTGCCAAAAGTCATCGGATAGCAGTATTTAAATAGATTATGAAGCGGTGTTACCTCAGGGGACGGCTCGGGAACCACCACACCTGCATAAGTTGTGAGGTGTTATCTTGTGAGTGAGGCTGAACACTGGTCAGAGCTCATGGCAAGGAGATGTGAATTATCAGAGTTCGAACGAGGCAGACAGATGGAACCATTTCCGAAGTTGTGCAGGCATTTAACATTCCTCGATCCACAGTGTCACGTGTGTGGAAAATGCATTACCACCCACAGTGGACAGAGAAGTGACCGCCCACGGGTGCTCAGTGATCGTGACCAGCAGCGTCTGGCTAGCATTGTCCGTGCAAACAGACAAGCGACTCTGGCACAAAATCACACCCACATTCAGTACAGGAGGCCCCCCACACATATCCCACAGGTCAGTGCTGCGTTCTGTAGTTTCCATGGGATATGGGAGCAGAAGACTTACCAGAGTGCCTCTGTTAACGCCTCGACACTGGACAAAGCGCCTCACCTGGGCTCGTGATGTTGCTAACTGGATCCTAGAAGACCGGCAACATGTGGCGTGGTCAGATGAGTCAGGGTACCAATTGTTTCGGGCTGATGGTAGGGTTTGTGTGTGGCGCAGACCCCATGAAGCCATGGACCCCAGTTGTCAACAAGGCACTGTACAGGCTGGTGCTACGATACAAGTTCCTGTCCCATGACTTTTGTCACATCAGTGTATATTTCTTGTATCTTGGTTAAACTTGAGCAATATGACAAATGTGATTAACTGTGATTAATACACAAAATATTACAATATATATCCATGATCAGTTTGTTCCATTGTTATACCATCCTAACTCTTCTCCTGTATGTCTCTTTAGGTGAGATGTACACTGGCTGTCAGTCAGGAGCGGAGTCTGACCTCTTTTCTGCACACCTTCCCCCAGAACACAACTCCACTCTTCCAGTGGGCCACAACCGACAGCACTCAACACATTACCCCACTTATCCCAGCCAGTGAGGGGCTTCACAGAGAACACCTTTAGGTTTCGTGCCTGAAAATTCCTCCAAACTGTGCTCTGTCCCAAGTCTTCTCATCTGCCTCTTCTCACCAGGGGCAGATCTTTGACACCATGCTGCCCCCAGCCATCCCTGAGAGTAGCGGAGGGCCCTTCCTGAGAGGAAATCCATTGTTAAGCGTGGAATGGATTTGGGCTTTTTTGCAAACGTGACAATAACACAAAGTTTTTTGTCATAACGTTGGTATTGACGCAGTTGCCCACAGAGGTCATGGTTTTTGGCAGGGGGCAAGACTTTAGGTTTATAATGCCTCTATCTCTGTTTCTGTAACCCATGCACGGTCTCTGTCTCTGTCTGTGTGTTGGTGCATGTCTCCTGTGACTGTGGGGGAGTTTCAAGATTAGTAGCAGGGCTGCCTTTGGTTTAGATTATTTGGAATACTTCCAAGAATGAATATAAGAGTATAGAACTAGAGTAGATAGGCTTCCACTTCACCTTCCTGCCAGCTTTTACCTACTTCAGCACTGAAACTCTTGTTCTGTAGCACGAGAGCACTAAAATTCTGTCATGCTTTAAACACAGAAGCTCAGTTTAAAAGATGTGTCTGTGACACTTCCCTCAGTCTGGAGCAGAGGGAGGAACTTGAGAGAAACCTAGGTTACTTCTGTGAGGAACTCTGAGACTTTCCATCCTTCATTCACTTTTCTTTTCCTTTCTTTTGTCTCTCATTCTCCATGGTGAGACACCTCAAGGTGGATTTATGCCCCTCTGCCTTCTCAAGAATGGTGACTGAGGAGTTTTCGCAGCATGGAAAGAAAAGACAGAAAAGTAGAGGAAAGTGACAATGAGATGTTCCCTGTGGTGGATTAATCCATCATTTACAGGCTGCAACAGCCTGTGACTCTTCCTGCTCACTAATGCATGAAGCTGCTGACCTTGTGAAGGAGACCAGAGCTCCATTTTGTCCAAATGATCTTCTGAGGGTCAGAGCTAAGCGTGACCTACAGGTCCACAGATAAAGAAGCCTATTATGGATCTGAAGACTGAGTTTACCCAGTTGAGGTGGTTAGGTGACATCTCTTGTTGGATTTTTGTAAACAATGTGTATTTACATTAACCAACAAAGCACAAATGAATGGCATTTTACTGCAGTTAACTTTCCATTGGTAGCCAAAAAATCCTGCAGCTAAAAAAATTGTATGACATTGCAGATGTGACTCAACGTTATTCCTCTGAAGCAGTAATTTAGCATAGTAGCAGGTGTTTCTTGAGATACTTTATGTTCATGTTTAATGTTTCATAATAAGCTTCAGTAGGAACAACATCATCTGCATTTTTTTTTTGCTTTTGTTTTTGTTCTAGTAAGTATTTAAGGAATAGGTTTGGTGACTTACCAGAAGTTTCTGAAAGAAACATTTGCATCAGATTTGCAAAGGGAGTTCCAAGACTGCTTACTGTGTTCCACTCGGAAGTCTATTGCTTTTATTGAGTCCAATATTCAGTGCCCTAAACATCTCGGGATTACCTCTCCTAGCCATCCACTTCCTCATGACCTTTACTATCTGCCAAACTGAATGATCCTCTCTACCAAGTGGGATTCCTGAACTGCAGTCTGTGGAGATTCTTGGTAACATTATATGTTATATCCTTGATTCTTTGTCATCCCAGAGAAGTTGGTGTCATTCATTATGTTGAGATGCACTGAGCTTTATGTCTAATGCTTATTCAATGCTGGAATCCATAAACATGCATGCAAACACTTGGGCACACAAACACACACACACACACGCACACACACACACGCACACACACTGTATATTATTTATGTCAAACAAAAGAAGGGCTAAATTTACATGCACATGTTTCTCTTCTAAATTTTGTTCTTTGTGTAAACTGTTTCTGCCACCCCACTAAGCTCATGTATATAAACTATTTATTTCACAATCAAGTGATTGTATGTTAGTGAGCAAAAGGGAAGCCACTCTGTGTGTCTGTTGATTGTCTGTATGTATGGATAATGGAGGATGGACTGCATCACAATACATATGTAGGTTCTCCACAGTTCTTTGTGGGGATCTTTTTCAACTGACTGTTGAAATGTGTATGTGGGGGTTACTTTTCATAAAGGGAAAAAACACCTTAAAAGAGTGATGTTTTGTTCTCCTGGGAGCTTCTGCGCAAATTAACAATACTTCTACATCCTGTACCCATAAATGAGGGTTTGTGTGTGGTAGAGTGTGCGTGTTGTGTCCATTAGTGCTTTAGAGTTTGTATCCTCCACACCCCTCTTTGTTGTCTTATAGAGAACTTGACTTGCCGTTTCTCATTTTCATGTGTCGCACTGCTCTTCTTGCTGTTATCACACTCGCTTTTCCCTGTTAAACTGAACCCAAGATAAAGATGGTAATAGCTGAAATTAATTATGAGCTTCACACTATATCAGCGTCCCCAATGAATGTTAAGACTGCCAAAGGAAGGCTAAGCGTATCTTAAGAATGAATTTAGATCATACTTCAGAAAATTGACGAAGTAAACTATGGATTATCAAAACAATACAACTCATTGGGTATGTATGTATATATGTGGTAAATAATTAATGGTGTAAGTTTTCACCTGTGGGGAAAATCACCTTTAGTCTTGCAATGAGCAGTGAGTGAATAATTTTTTCATAGATAGTTATTTGAGACATTCACCAACACTGTTTATAACTAAAAAACATTGATAACTACAGCACTGCCGTGCAGCAATTTGTAGGGTCCTTCTGTTATTTAATATCATTTCACAGTCTTCAGAATTGATTTGTTCTCACTGACAATTCACGTGTCATCTTTTAGATATGCTAATGTATTATTTATATAGTTAGTACTGCTAATAATTTATAGAAAAATAAGTACTGTGCAAAAGTCAGAGAACACCCTTCATTTATTTATTTTCCAGTCAAAACAGCCATTAAATACAAGCTATTCATTTTTTAGCATCAGGAAAACATTTGACAGAAAATTACACAGAATCCTCAACCACTGAAAAGGATATCAGTATTTAGTGTGTTCACTCTTTGTCTTTATTGCAACTTCCATTCATTTCAGGGACTTCAGTCTTGGAAGTTGGTGGCATTTTTTGCTTCTCTCAATCACAAAACCTGTTCAGTGATGTTGAGGTCTGGACTCTGGGAAGGCCACTCCACTGTTCTGAGAACACCAGCAGCTTCTTTGTTTGATTTGCAAATTATGTTCTTTCATTTCTCAGTAACAGCTTCTTAAAAGCCACCCATCCTTTCAGAACCATAGCGCAGAATTGTCTTCTCGATGTTTAGCACAGCTGTTTTTTTAGATTGGCACAAGGTTGTTATGAGTCCCATTTTCTTGAGATCTTTAACAAGTTTTTGAATTTTGGTTTTGGAAACTCCTGTTTTAACTTATTTTCCTTTGACTTTCTCATTCTTATGCAAGTGGTTTATCTTACATAATGTCCTCAGAAATACCTCCATAAAAATTAATTGCGTGTACTTGATGGCTGTTTTTGACTGGAACTTAAATAAATGAATAAAAATGTGCAAATTGAGTGTTGCAGTGTCCTACATGTGAAACAAAAGCATCGATACCCAAACTAACCGATCTTAGTGAAACACCCAATTGGCACATCTCATATACTTGACACAGTATAATGTGGGTTTAAATTAAATATTCCTGATGAAAAGCTATAACATGGGTGGGCAACTCCAGTCTTGGAGAGCCAGAGTCCAGCACAGTTTGGCAGTTTTCCTGGTCAAACACACCTACTAACCTGTTAATTTGGTGGAATCAAGTGTATCCGATCTTCCACCCCTGATCTAGAAGATCTACATGTCCTTGCTGCAAAGCACTTAAGTACTGAAACTTCATCATCCCTGGTTGTTGTTTTTATGCATTTTCTCCATTGTCCAGCGAAGCCTGGCTGCTTATAAATGCTACAAGTCAGTTTCCACATGAAGGGCCAGTGATAAAGTCAGAACCGTACCAAAATGTTGATTTTTTTTTTATTCAGAACTCTAAAGCTTTCTGTTTTCTTAGAATATTGGAGAGACAAAGCCAGTGCTTAGACAAATAAGATCGAAGCATGTCGCCATGGATGGGAGCCTGTCGCATGAGTGCACTTCACAAAATACCACATATGTCATGTAATATTTGTGGTATGTTTTGCATTTTTTTACAATAAAATATGTTTTTACACTATGAAATTTAGAATGATTATGTTTTTGTATTTTGTTTTTGTAGCCTCTACACTTTAAATAATAAAACCTAAGTCAGGCCAACAACCTAAATGTGCTTCCACTATATTCTTGATGAAAACAATACATTAAAGACCTCAGCATATGAGCAATTTTGACTGCTTTGCACAGTCGATTTAGAGAATCTTGGTTGTGTAGGGAAGCACCAAAGGCACTTTATCCAAATTTAAGTCAGCCTGTCTAAGTGTAATTGAATTATAGGACAAGTTATCCGGATATTGCAGTTAAAATTACATGGCTAACCCCATTATTTGGCTTTGGGAGGACATAGTTTTCAATGTAATCTACGATGGATTACAGATGGTTACATTTCCAATCTCTCCTCTCTGTAAGAGGTGAGGACAACTTGCACAGAGCCACTGTGTCACTTTGTTTGACTGGAGTTCTGTTTCTGTTCTGCTCAGAAAAACTTCACCAGGTATGACAACTTTTGTCTTCATAATTTATCATATGTCCTAAGTGGTGTGAACTGTGGCTGTTGGAGTTCTGTCAGTAATGTCAGCCACAGGCAGCGTCGTCAGAAATTATGTGCAGGATTCTAGTTTTGAAGTAGAAAGAGTCGTTTCTCTTCTAAGATGTGATTGTGTGCTGCTGCAAAAAAAATTTTCTTGCTTGCAAATGAATCAAAATATGAATATTTAAATTAATAATGTGTGAATTTAATCAACATTGCCTTTTTGTTACATTTTATTTGTAACTACTTGCATTAAATTATCAAACTGACTCAATTTCTAAATAATTTTCAGAAATGGTTGCTGTCATATTAAAACCATTCCAGTGGCCAGGCGCCATGCTTTAATAAAGTAAGCATATCCTCTACAAGGAACACGCTTAAATATGTATTTTTCCTTCAAATACCAGTGCACGATTTCTGTTTATTTGCCAAGTTTTACATAGTAGAAAAAAATAAAACACCAAATATAAAAATGTTCCATACCTTTTGCACTTGTCACACTTTTTTCTTTTTTTTATATATATATATATATATATATATATATATATATATATATATATATATATATATATATAGCAAATAAATAGTAATTGAGTCTCTCTGTAGAGGATGTGTCCTTATTTTCACTTAGAAAATCTACAAAACATGGAATTTGACCAAAGGCGCTCAAACTTTCATGTACTGTTCTACATCATTTGAGCTCTGCAACTGCTTTTTACATTGTGAGTAACATTTCATGATGAATGGGCCAATAGAAATGGTTCCATTGACTTACATTACATTAAAAGTAAAGTATGTTTTTTCCTTTTCCTGTAAAGTTACCATTTTGGAGATCTGAGGTTTTGTTCCGATAACAGCGACATGCAGTTTGGCCACAGCTAATGTCTTTGGTGTCTTTCTGATTGCTTCACAGGCAGTGACTTATTAAATAATAAAGAGGCAATAATGCACACCTGACCATAGAACAACAGAGCAGCCATTCATACACTTGATTTGTATGTGAAATTTATGGTGCTATATTATAAGTTAAGCTTCAGCCAAATGCTTCAAAACTCACTGGACTGCGCTTTACAGTGCAAATGGACAATGACCCGAAACGTTGCAGAGGCAAGCCAAGACTTTTTTAGGACAAAGTAAAAAATGTTCTGCAATGGCAGGATCACCTGACCCCAACATAACTGAGCATATATTTCACTTAAAGGCAAAATCAAAGGTAAAAAAGTCAGGAACTGAAACAGCAGGAAAGGCCTGAAGAGCATCACCAGGCAAGAAACCCTGCGTCTGGTGATGTCTATGGGATCCAGACTTCAGACAACCAAGTATTAAAAATCTCAATTTAATTTATATTTCTTAGTTTGTACAATTACTCTTGAATCCCCAACAATGAGGAGGGGGCTACGTACAAAAAAGATTGCAATTCCTACACTGGTTACCTGATTTATATATAAATATCCTTAAATTACAGCTGAAAGAGTGCACGTTGAGCTTATATTTGTTATTTGCTTTTAATTCCAATATGCTATTGTAGACAAAAGAGAATAAACAAATCGAGGGAGGACAGCACTCATATAATTCACAAAATATTTTTGAAAAGCACGGGCGTGTTTCGGAACACAGTCTTCCTCAGCAGGCAAATAGTGTTCAAGGGACCAACACACTAAATAGGGTAACTAGTTACATGGACCACGCAGCAAACCAAAAAGACAAATAATTAAGTGAAATTAAATTAAACAAACAGAAAAAAATCAATTTTTACTCAACAAATAATAATAACAGACAGCTAAAATAAAACTTTACTGAAGGCCAAATATCTGTGGGACTGTGACACTTGGGGCAACTTTGGGGGTTTACTTCAAAATGTGTTTATTCATGTATTAATATATCCACTGATTCAGAATATACCTGCAAACACATAAGTGTAAATACTATGTCAGTATTTTGTCTCATTGATGTAAGAAGGATGTTACTTTACAATCTGTATTTCACCACATTCCTGTAGAAAGGTTTGAAAACAGACTTGTTCTCATTCCAGTGGAACGTACAGGAGTAGAGGCCAGGAAAGCAGGAAAGGAGAATGGAGGTCAACAACTACGCTGCATCGTGGCTGTTTCAAAACATAAATGTCACTGCATTCAAAAACTTGTTCTATATTCCACTCGGAGAAGTTATAGTTACCTGGACACTTTTTTCATTGAACTCCCAATTGTCTGTATGTCCATGTATGGACTGTCATGACCAGGACAGACCGTGTTGTTCCTGTGTTTGTCATAAACCTTCTCATCTCTGATCTTATTTAGATTATATATGTTATATACATTCTTCCAGCGACTGCAGGACTTTTTCCTGTCTTCTGTATTTACAGTGTTGGCACAATAGCTAGTATTGGCTTCATGGTGTGTATCTCTTTTGAAAGATATGTAATGATCACATCCCCTGTTTGGTATCGATTGTGTCATTCATTTAAGTTCTCCTGTTTTATCTGCTTGTTAATTTGGTCTTTATCCCTCACTGAAGTAGGGATTTGCATTGTAATCATGAAGGGAGGAAATGTGGAGAATTTATACGCTGTGTCAGTGACTTTTTTACTTCTCCTATACCCTCTGGTTGTGTTTTCCTTTTTTGGTTCTTGGAGGGCTCTCTCACTCAATCTCCGCCCCCCTGAAGAACAGAAGAGGATTCTAAGAATCCTGGTGCTTTTACTGTTCAGCTATACTGTGATGTTTCTACCCCTTATCATTTTAAGCACATTATTCTCTGTGTCTCGTGAGAATGTAAAGGAATCCTTAGCGGGAGACCTGCGAATAGCGGCAGGAGTCTTGATATGTCTGAATCCACTTGTTGACTGTTTGATGTATGTGTTTATGAGAAAGGATGCCAAAGGAATACTGAAGTATTTCTGTTGTGTGATGCCTGACAGAGACAGGAATCAAACTCTAAACACTGCTGTAGACAGACGTGATGCAGAGGACAATGAATGAGACTAAAGAAGAAGACAGCTTTGTTGTATTTTAAGCAGCTTTGTCTCAAAGAAAGGTCATGGAAAGCAGTCTGAAACCCGGCTTTATATAACATCATTTTAACCTATGTAACTTTTTTAGTTAGTAAAATGTTGAGAGGTATTATGAAATGTTATTGTTACCCTATATAGAAATGCTTGTAATTTTATTATTATGTCATGTGTGTATATATCCCATTATGAAATCTTCTTATTGCACTATATAAAAATGTATGTAATTTTTATGTTTATATAATCAGTTGCATTTAAAAAATGTAAATGAGAAATAGCCATTCAGCCAGTCCATTGAGTAAAATGGTCTGTAGCTCCCAGTCTAAGGTTTAAAAGACACAGATGAGTGACAAAATAATGGAAAAAAACCTGAATAAATGAGTTGAGTGCCAATGTTTGCAGACAGGTGTTCTGCATGATATAAGTGAGCAATTAACATCATGTTCTGTGGCATGTATAAAAATGCAGAGCAGGCCTAGTTGACCTTGAATGTAGATCAAGATGCAAGAGAAAAAGAATTCATTATTGGGGCAGCGATAGCAGGAGCTTAAATGTCAAATATTCCTCAACTGGCTAGTGTTTCAAGAGGAAGACTGACTAAAAATATCTGCATTTAGTGCTGGAGGAAAACCAGTAGTAGGGCTGGAAATTGTGGTCTAATACTTGTCCATTAGTGTGATATGTAAGGACAAACAGAAGAGCATCTGTATGTCAATGCAAGATGTGATCAGACTGTCCACAACTACACAGAGAGGGATATTATGATAGGGTTGTGGTGCATAAACTCCTCACAGATCAATTAAAAGTTATGGAAGAAAAAATAAAACCTCTTGAAACATTTATATCCTGATAGGAATTGTCCCTTCCAGTATGGCAGTGCTGCATCCACAGGGCACAAGGTGTTACGGAAAAAATGGAACTTGCAATCTTTGGTGATTATCTTCATTTTTAATTAAAAAAAGGGATACAAATAATATAAAAAGCAACACATAGATCTCCAGAATGAGAACTGCTAAACTTGTGTTTATATCATCTCTAATGTTCTAAAATGTCAGAAAATAAAAAAGAACATATTAAGATGCCCCAATATAAGGTTGTATAAGAGCACGTAACACTAAACTCTTATTGAAAGAGAAATTTTCCCCTATATGTGGTCATTACAATCATAAGAACACAATCAGGGATACTTTATTATAATGTTAAGAGAATATTGATGACGTCAGTGTAATATATACAACTTGATAAGCAAAAATAAAATAATGTAATCAGTGCAATAAACTTTAAAAACTGAATTTGATGAGGTTTGTAGAAACTTCAGGTAAAAGTTATCACAACACTGGTTTCAGTGGAAACTACTTAAGCTTTGTCTGTTAAAGTTAAAGGCTTACAGGTATTAAAGACAAATAATTACAAACAACTAAAACAAATTTTCAGAAATGTATTTGTTTGAGGCAACGAATTTCCTCAGTAATGTATGGAAGTCTGTTTCCAACAGATAGAGAGGGTAAAAAATGGCTAAGATATTTTTTGTCCTATGTTTATGACAGCAGCAGGTCACATTTTGGACATAATAAAAATATAATAATGACTTCTGGTAATCTTGTAATAACGATTTATAATCATTCTTGAAATGTAATGACTCTTAGTTTGATACAGATACTAATATTTAAGAAAAGTCATAATATTGAGATATTAAGTCAATATTTAGAGAAAATAGGTTATTATTTCAAAATGCTAAATCAATATTTTGACATACCGCTGCCAGAATCAGAGGAAGGAGTGGAAAAATGAGCTTTCAGAGCAAAATGAACCGAACCGAACCGAACTGAACTGATCACAGTTTACAGTGTACAGTCTGTACTGGCATCTGCTGTGATAACCACGTGGAATGTGGAGGTGACGATACTCTGTTGACACATCTCCAAAAATTAAATAAACAAGTGAACCGATTATTTTTCATACCATAAACTAATTATCAAGTCTTTTGATCTGCACGCGGTGTTACAGGGGGAGGAATAACGAATATGTGCCGTGCAGGCGGATCTGAGTGGTGGAGTTGGGGAACTAGGGAAAGAATACGGTTGCACACGTTGTCGGGGGTGTGGCTACTGGTCTCCATGGAAACAGTACACACTTCACGGAGCGGGAGCATCGCGGCTGCGTCTCTGAGCGGAACCAGAAAAATGCAGACGAAGCGGAGCGACGCGCCGCTGAGCGCCGGGCACGGAGATCAGACCGACTCCGTGAGGAAACACGCTGGATATGAGTCTCCAACACGAGGTAGCCGAGCGTCGTTATAACAGCGTAACTAACCCTAACACGGCCTCCGGCTCAGTGACGTTAGCCAGCTTTCTGTCCTTTAACGATTCGCAGAGGAGTGAAGTTTCACTAGCTGGCGTTTTATTCATTCATAGCTTCTGCTGTTTAATCTAGAGCACAAATCTGAGGTTAAAAACGGCGCCCTCGAGGAACCACGACGAACAGATGGGGGCGTTTCAGAAAAAAGTGACGTTACGGAAGATGACGGTGTGAAAAAGGCAGCACCAGAGCCCAGAAACATGACAGGACCCAGGTGATGTGCTGCTCCCGGAGGCACTGCTGTGTAATAGAAATCAACATATTTAGAGAAAGAATGACAAACAATGCCGCAGTGCATGCTGGTATTAAGAGTGTATTCTGAGGGAACTTTTCATGATGAAACAAAAATTATCTTTGTGTCCCACATTTTGTAATTTCAGCCACACTGAAACTTCCTCGGCTCTTTTGTTTTACACAGTTCTTCCATCTATGAAATCTAAAATAAGAGAACGGGATGCAGTCTAACCCCTTTTAGTCCTGTGGCGTTTGTTTATGCAAAATACCATATTGCACTTTTATTAAATGTGGAGGTGAATTTTTATGTTTTTGTTGGCTTTGTTCAGAATTACTAAGGCGTTTTTAAGGGACCATTGCAAACGAAACAAACTGTACCTGACACCTTGGCTGAACGACACACTGTACCTTCACTTTAAAGGTTTGAACTTTTGCATGTAAGCTACGGAATGTGGTGTTAGTTTTTGTCATTATATATCTGTTATATATAAATATTTTGTTATTGGTGCATACATTGAGTTGTTTTATCACGACTTTGTTATAGGTTTTTCTGTTATCGAGGGCTTAGAGGAGTATACAGGCTTGCGCTGTCTCTGGCTTGAGTGCAATGGGATTGAGAAAATTGAGAACCTGCAGAACCAGACGGAGCTTCGCTGCCTGTTCCTCCAGCAAAACCTGATTCACACTTTGGAGAATCTTGAACCACTCAGCAAGCTTAGCACTCTCAATGTTTCAAACAATTACATAAGAGTCATCCAGAACATAGGTGAGCTCACACATCCACCCACACCCACATCAAATACATCTTACCTTCACCAGGAACCTTGACATATACCTTCTCTCTTTTTCAGCATGTTTGAACAAGCTGTCCACACTACAGATCTCCCATAATGCATTGGAGAGCGTGCATGACATAGAGGAGCTCTGTTGTTGTCCGTCTATCAGTGTTCTGGACTTGTCACACAACCGTCTCAATGACCCAGAAATGATCACGATTCTGGAGAAGATGCCTGATTTGGTACACAAACTTGGAAACATCTTCTAATGTACACTGCATCATAAATACTGTGAAATGTGAAACTGCTGTGAACCCCAGTGATTATTGTGTGTTTGTCTCAGAGAGTGCTGAACCTTATGGGTAATGAAGTTATAAAGAAAATTCCAAACTACAGGAAGTCGCTGATCATTCGCCTAAAGCAACTGACATATCTGGATGATCGTCCAGTGTTTCCAAAGGAAAGGTGAGCATGTCACAGTTATGTGACAGGTTATGAATAGCTATCTCTGATAATTGGCTTGTATGATGAAGTGTAGTATTGTAAAATCTGAAACATCTAAGTTATGACATCGGATTTTCTTTGACTCTTGTTTTATAAGGACATGTTTCTATTTCATATGAAAGCCTGTCTTGCTGTTGGCTGACCAAATAGCATTTGGTCGTGTAGCAGTACATTATAGCGTCACTGTGTCCTGCATATCATTGCTGTCAGAACAAAACCTTTTGTCCATTTTTGTCATTTTGAAAGTTTTTGCAGTTCATTTCCATTGTATTAATACTTTATGGTCCAAAGGTCAATACAAATGATACAGAATTACTTTTGATCAAAATGAATTGTTCCATTAATGTTTGAATTGACCATTCGAAGTTCAGAACGTTTTTCCTTTGTTTGTAAGGTTACCATTTTGGAGATAGTGTGCAACAGCGACAATATGCGTGTACTAGTGCATTGAACTGATGTATATGTTTAAGCAGAAGTTGTTTGTACAAATCAAATTAATCAGAAATTGGCATTTGCCCACAATAATACAATCAAAAAAGATTTTTACCTTTTTAAAATTAAGAGTTTATTTAACAGCTTTGTCATCTACTGTGTTGAGTTGTGCAGTGCCACGTGGTATACTTTTGCAGCATGAGTTTTGGAAAGGAAATTCATATATTCTGCCCTGGTATTTACAAAATGTGTACATCACTATAGGGCATGTGCTGAGGCTTGGGCAATAGGGGGTTTGGAAGGAGAGCGGAAAGAAAGGGAATTCTGGCAAACAAGAGAGAGGAGGAAGATTCAGGAGAGTCTGGATGCTATGGCAGCTATTAAAGAAAATGCACGAAAGCGGAGGCAAGCTGAAGAGCAGCAGGAAATGGGCAAGTAAAAACACATTAGATTAGATTAGATGCAAGAATACATCATTTTTTCCTTTGTCTTGTTCATATTTTGATGTGTTGCCATGTTACATTTTTATGATTATGAAATAGCAGGAGTCCCTGAGCTTCAAAGTCCTGCTACTGAAGGGCACAACAAGCTTGACAAGTCTGCGTTAGACATAGAGCCAAGTGGCCAATTAAAAACAGACCAAGAGCAGGCTGACATGTCAGTATCAGAGATGGAGTACACTCATTCTTCAGTAAGGGACAGCAGAGAGATGCTCCAGTCAGCCCCAGAACGAGAGCAAACTGACCAGTTACCGCAAGAGCAAGATTTGGCTAACCCGTCAGGGGCAGAGATGGAGCCAATTACATGTCAGCGATCGGCAGTGCATGGAAACGAAGTACTCCAGTCAGCATTGGAAACTGAGCTTCTTCAGTCCAGATCAGATGCAAACAAAGCTGTGCAACCGGCATCTGAGAAAGAGGAGGTTTTGAAGTCAGGACCATCTCTGAAGTTAACGTCAGAGGGAAATCTGAAGAAGAAACATGATGCACCTTTGTGGTCAGGATCAGAGTCTGAGGATCCACTCCTAAAAGCTGGCACAGGTGGCCCTGTTACTGAACTTGCCCCAGATGATAAATTAGAGACCATAGTACTATCTGACATCCCATCACTGACTATCAGTGTGAGTTCTCACATTCAATTCTAGTTAATGAGTAGAGTTAAAAGTGGTCTTCATGAAGTTAATAGCATAATTCTCCGCAGGATCTACCTGATCTGGAGGATGTGAATTCAAACTGGATGCAAACAGTGCCTCAGGTACAGTAAAACTGCATTTCAACAGTCTAGCATAGCACAGTTTAACATGTATTTGTTTACACAATGGTCATTGCTGAGCTAAGTAAGTCTGATGTACGGTAGCCGAGAAGACCCAACAAACTGCAAATAAAAAGGAGCTGCCAAATGCAGAAAACACTTTCTTCAAAATGACAACATGGCGCTGCATTTTACAAATGCGCTGAACATTTGTAGACACTCTGCAAACTCAGAAAGCACTTTCATCAAAATGACGACACAGATGCTACATTTTGATTAATTAGCTGTAAATACAGAAAACACATGCAACTTAAGAAATACTGATAAACTCGTCACAACACAACGGAGATGTTTCTGGAAAACAGTCAAAGAGGACGGAGCCATTCAGACACAGCACAGACATTCACCAGTAAAATTAAGCCAACTTTATATTTGAGCAGATTACTGCTGTCACTGCATCGTAATGGGGATTAGCTATAGAGTGTAACTGTTCAGGGTTTGACTAATAATGCAAGAGAACTACCACAGTACAGCTGTGACATGTCAGATAGCAAACTAGCCAGCCAGGTTAACCATGAACTCAGGATGTGAGTGTCCGAGTGTCTGTGGTCTTCTTCTGTTAGCAATTTTCCATCATAGATATTCCATCCCCTTTGAGTCTTTCGGAAACATCTCCGTTGGGTTGTGACTGGCTTTGCAGCGTGTCTGAAGTTGCATGAGTTTTCTTTATTTGCAGTGCCTCTGTGAAATGTAGCTCCGATGTAGCCATGTTGATGAAAGGGTTTTCAGTATTTGCAGCATGTTTTTATTTGCAGTTTGTTAGGTCTTCTCGGCCACCATACTCACGCAGTATATAACAAAATGTTTCCTTTCGCAGGCTATCTTCCATCCAAAAATTGAGGTCGTCTCTGCCACTGACAGTGACTTCCACCCAGAGGTGATGCTGTGTGAAGGAATTCAATCTGGATTAAAGTTTCCTGACCCGATCTTTGGGGTATCTACCAACATCATGTCAATCATCGATCACAGTTTTCTTTTCACCAATGAGGCAGTACCAATAGCGGGTCCTGATGCCCCACCCATTGCAAAAGAAAGCAAAAAAAACATCACCCTGATTGAGGAGATGGACTGACTCTGTTACATTCAATACACTCTTTGTTTAATGACCGAAATGTATGATTGTCTCAGCAGTAATATTTCAATGTTTATGACTTGTTATAGGAATGATACTCTTGTAGCAGCAGGTATATGCAATTGACTGAAAAACTTATTCAGTGAAGTTCATAAAATTCCATGACATGATACTTTTTAAAATGTCCCTCATATTGTCCCTCAAGACACATATCACCACAAATAAAAAAAGACTTAATAGCTTTTCTTGATATATTTATTTAATTTTTGTCACACTGATACACTTAAAACAGCTTTGTTTCTGTCTTATCACACCATCTGTGCTAACACCAGTTCAGTGTTCTCTGTCATAATATTATCAAATTGCTTGCTACTTCCTCAGCTAAAATGGATAATTTAGGTTATTTTCAAATAACATTCAGCCTAAAAAATGAAAGAGACTACTCAATAGTGGCCTAAGACCTGGAATAACTATGTCAACATATTAATAAATACAAGACAAAAGTCTGCTTGAACAGTTTTACCAACATTTGACTTTTAATGCAAATCAATTAAACATCCATTCACATCCCAAACTACATTTGGGCAGTTTCTGACCAGACACTATTTGTGTAATGGACCATTCTCAACAGACATGGTAGCTGACGTGATGCTGGTTATTGTCACTGCTAGATCGAGAGTGATCTGTCATCGAAAACATATTCAGCCAGAATCATTTCTACAGTCAGAAATTGACCATTGATGAAGGGCTAGCAGAAGACTAACTCAAATTACAAGCCATCAGACAGCCTGCATTCTCTGACTGTACAAGAGTAACACGAACAAGAGATGGCCTAATGATGTCTGGCAACTAAAAATACAAATGTGTAATTTAAGGGCTGTATGGAAACAAAAGGGTTAAATTCTTCAAATTGTGAGTGGAAAATTGGCCAGTCGGAAATTGGGTTTTTTCCATGATATCTCGATATAGCTAAGCTGAAAAAAAGCAGCAGAAATTAGCACTACCATGGAAATGTTTTTTTCTCATGTTTTCACCGAGTTTTGACATTTACAGCTTAAATTTAAGGCCTAGCTCTAAAAGTCACGGTTCACCACTGGTTCCTAATAAACCTATTTATTGTAACAAATTGGCCTCTGGGACTAGCACTGTAGGAACTGTTCTCCCTCTGTTCTTGAATTTCTGTTGCTGGCATTGCAGCATAAAACCTAAATCTATCAGGTGTTAAGATTTAGAATTTCATACAACAAACATATGACACATTAAATTTAATTTAAAGAGCAGAGATTTTAATTTTGTTACCTTGCATATCTCACTATTATGTATATAATTTACACTGCCTGTTGTCTATTACTAGCAAAACGGGCTTGTAGTCTGAGCTGATGTGAGGAGCTACTATCGGACCAAAATGAGAAACATGCATGTCAGAAGCAACTGCACAGAGTGGGTGTGGTCTCTGCTTGCAGCAAGTCCTTTTAAAGACTCCTGATTGGTCTGGTCAGTACTGGGTAGAGTCTGGGAAGGTTTCAGGGTGGTACCTTGAGTGCGGCTGGCACACATTTCGTAAAGGTTCCCAGAAAACTGTGTTCGGCGAGACTCCGCTCTTAAGGACTCCCATACCTCTGCCGCATCACCACGGCAACCTGACAGCACACCACTCACACACACCTGGAAGGCATCCCAAGATCTACAGAAATAAAGCACAAGAGACAAATTGATAAAAATGCTACTTTTTATAGACATCACTAAAATCCCTTGTCAAAAAAGAATCTGTGTTCTAACTGACAGTATTCCACATGTTCTGGATTAAAAATATTTTTCGCACAAATGTTATGATATGACACTGACATGGTAGCAGGATGTTAGATGTGCTGCACAGAGTGGATATAATTTTTAAACAACTCAAGGCTGAATATAGCAGAACATAATAAAATAGGCCACCAACCATGAATATGCAGTGGACACAGTATCCTGTGACTAGAAACTGGCCACTGATGAAGGACTAGAGGATGACTAACACAAACTGCAGCAACAGATGTGCTGTCATCCCTAACATTAAATCTACAAGGAGGGTCAATACAGTAGGTGCGCCTAATAGAGTGAACATGAAATGTACACAGTAGGGATGAGCAATATGGTAAAAGTACAATATCACGAGACATTTGAAAAATATATAACACATCACAATATTTCATTTTTCTGTTTTCATAAGACAAAAAGCAGCAGAAATGCCACATTAAGAAAACTATCAAGAGCTATGACTAAAATCATTTTGATATTCAGTGTTTCACTCACTGCACTAATTCTATTTAAGTACACGCAGCTGTTCAGTGTTCTTTAAGTACTGACAATGTCCACTATTTATACAATGTTTAAAAAATGTAGCCGCACTGCTGTGTTTAATCACATCTACCAACACACACACACACACACACACACACACACACACACACACATGCAATATATTGCCACTGATGAGAGTAAAGTGGAGCAAATATATATATTTCTTGTTCCAGCACATTACAGGTAAGTGCAACACCTTGAACTAAATTAAATGTTCCTAAAACCATTCCTGAACAACATGTGGTGCATTATCCTGAAATAGGCCACTGCCGTCAGGGAATAACATTGCCATGCAGAGGTGTGTCTGCTATGCAATAATGTTTGGCATGTGTTTAATTGATGTCGACATGAATGCTTGAAGTTTCCAGCAGAACACTGACTAAAGCATCTTACTCCCTCTGCCAGCTTATCTTCTTCCCACAATACATCCTGATGCCTTCCCCAGGTAAACGGCACACATGTACCCAGTCGTCCATGTGATGTATCAAAAATGGAACTCATTGGACCAAGTAACCTTATTCCAGTTCAGTTGCTTGTGTGCCCACTGTAGGTGCTTTCAACAGTGGACAGGGGTTAGCATGGGCTCTCTGACTGGTCTGTGGCCACACAGTCCCGTGTGCACTAGGGTTCTGTGACTTGTGCCGCAATAGCCCTTCTGTCGGTTTGGGCCAGATGGGACAGCCTTTGTGGCCCTTGCACTTCAATGCGCATTGGGCGCCCAACACCCTGCCACCGGTTTGTCCCTCCTTGGACCACTGTCAGTAGGTACTCACCACTGCTGGCCACAAGCCTTGCCTTTTTGGAGATGCTCTGACACAGTCACCTGACCATAACAATTTGGCGCTTATAAAAGTCGCTCAGGTCTTCACATCTGCCCAGTTATCCAACATCCAAAACAACAACTATAAGAACTGACTTTGCCTACTGTCCTTCACACACACCGCTGTTATGAGATAATCAACGTTATTCACTTCATCTGTGAGTGGTCAGAGTGTTTGGCTCCCTCATGTAAACGTGTGTGTCTGTGTGTGTGTCAGGTGTGGCTCACTTGCAGATGGAGTTGATGTCCTGAATGTTGTCAGTCTGGCTGCTCACACTGTCTCCCAAAGTAACTAGACACTCTGCAAAGCCCCTGTACACAGAGCTACAGAGAGGAGTAACTGCTGCACCCAATGCAGAACAACAGAGATCTGACAGAAAGAAAGAGAGAAGCAGATATGTCAGGGATTGTTATAAACATGAGAGTGCATTTTTGTAGTTATATAATTCAGAATAAATAATTCAGACTGTATATATTCAGTCCTCTGTGGGTTGTTGGGACTCGTCGCTGTCCAAAAAAGCCTCAAAAACGGTAACTTTGCAGGAGACGGCAAAAATAGCTGATTCTGGAGCATTTCTAATGGTCCATTTGTCCCGAAATTGCTACACAATGTAAAGGAGAGCAGTCATGCTCAAATGTTAATTAGAAAAATAAAAATCAACAAAAAATGAACAGTGATGATGTATGACAACATATTTCTGTTCAACATCATTATAACACTGAAAGAGCTGGCAGGCAATCAGCAGTTTGGTAGCTCTTTCCTGCTTGTCTAACTGTGCTTCCAGAGCAATGAGACAAAACGTCTATGATATTGAGTGCTACTGAAACGTATAATTTTTTGCCTAAAAATAAAATGCTTCTCATTTATCTGATAACCATTAATGTGGAGTGATTTGTGCTTTGTGTTTTATCACATTGTGTTTGTATTACAGTGAAAATAAAGGTTGTATGACTACATGACCATGGTTATGTATTTGAGCTGATCTGTGGAGAGAAATGCACGTCAGTGGGAGTTAATCTGGGGATTACAGCCATAGGCCAAACCTCATCTAATCCCACTGCACACCAGCTCGTAAACACAAATCTCTCCATTTGCCTGCTTTCTGTCTTCCTGCCCTCCCATCCAGAATCCTTTTGATGCTTATGTGCAGATTTTTTCCATTTTATTATGTTGTGATGTGTTATCTTGATATAATGAACATGGTGCTGGAGAAATGTCTTGGGTGTAACAGATGGAGAAACACGTACAAGCAGCCTTCTTCTCCTAGCAGCCATGGTTTTGTGGCTTTTCTGGCAAAAGCCCTATGGCCATATATTAAAATACAAACTTTAATATAGTGCAATGAACTTTAGGTACACAGCCTGATATAGTTTGTTAAATATTGTTCAAGTTACAAAATGTATCGTTCACTCTGCAGTTCATATACGGAAACTAAGATTTGAATTCATTGTTTTTGTGATGTCACAAAAACCAGCACAAATTCATATCTCTGCCTGTTCAAGCTTACACCAGTTTAGCCTGGCCCTCTCCCACTGAAGTCATAAGGAATGTATCGGTCCAGACTGCTTGTTGAACAAAACTGCAAAATGGCAAGTTTTGAATTCACTGTTTTAGTGATGTCAACACATATTCATATATCTGCCTATTCAAATCTACAGCAGTTTACCCTTGTCCACTACCCCTCGTTCAAGTTATAAGGAGTGTTTCAGCCTGAACTGCTTTTTGAAATGAGGCACAATACATGACAGCCAATCGGAACAGAGGTCATTTACATACATTAGTCATAAAGGCACAGTAACAAAAACAGCTTGTGTAATACTAAAGGATAAATAGGGGGTGGGAAAATTAATTTTGAAGGTTTTTATAGGTTTTTGGGGGAAAAATCAAAAACAAAAAGCAAGATATGGGCTCTAAAAATAGAATGTGTTCTGTATTTAAATATGCACCAAATATTTTTATTTTATTTTTTATTTAACTTTTAAGCCATTAAGAACAAATTCTAATTTACAATGATAGCCTGGCAAGTATCAAACCACACTGGTAGGGAAGGATATAAAAAAAAAACACAACAACAAAATATGGCAAAATTTAAGACACATTTTATATCTTTTCTTTTCCAATATGTTGAACAAATAAATAGAAAGCAAATATATAGAAAATGTACTCCAATTTGCAGAAAAATGCCATCTATATATTTGTACCCTGCAGAGGATGTGTTAACTTATTTTCTCTTAAAAAATCACCATTGTAACTATGTTGTAATATTGCAGTACCTTATTAAGAAACTTACACCAGCAAACCTGGAAATGTGTGGCTATTAATGCACACACACCCACCCACCCACACACACACACACACTGGAGATCAAAAGGAATTTTACTCACTGAGACAGAGTGAGATGAACAGCAGCTGATTCATTCCGTTGTGAAGCCTGAATCTTGAGCTTAATGAAAAATACTCATCATGTCACCTTAGGCCTCTGTAAAAAGGCACAGTAGAGTTTGTAACAGAAAAGAAAACATACAAACTGTACATAACGGAAAACCAGTGTAACTTCTCAGTACAGACCTCAATGCTGTACCAAGCACAAGCCTTCTGGAAGTGTCTTGCCTGCTCCTGTTTCCCAGAACAAAATCCAGCGTTCGAGACAACCATGCAAGTGTAATAGATCAGGAAGGATTGTGGTAGCATCAGATTATAAAAAAAAAATGGTGGGATTAAAGATCATTTCCGGTTGCATGATGCGTCATGAGAAAGCTGCAGTGCGTCCACGTATCTCACAGGATATTCTTTCAATCTATCTGTGTCTTTATTCTGTTACACATACGATCATATGCACAGAGAGAAAATTTTGACACAGTATTTTCTTCATTCACAGAGACACAAACACACTCACATAAGACCTTGATATTGTTTGACTGACAGGCTTGGATTATGTCATTGCATAAATCTACTGGGAGAAGAGAATAAAGCCAGATTAGGATAAAAACCACCCTCTTTTTTATCTCCCACTCTGTATCGCTTAACAGTTCCTAGCTGTTAAACAGATCTGTTTTCTCTTTAAACGTCGCTCCATGTACACTAGTGTTCAAAAGTTTGGAATCATTTATCATAGTCACAAGTGCTGTAATTTATTTCAATATTAACTTATCCACTGTAGATTAAAATACAGTAAGCTAGTCAGCAGATAGCATTTCAAGATGTTTCATTTGATATTTCAAGTTTTTCGGTACATCAAAAAATAATTAAAAAGACATAAATAAATAAATAAAAAAGTAGTGTGGCAAAACACATTGTTTCAAAAATACTAAAAAAAATGTAAAAAGGGTCTGGCTGAGTGATGAAATGTTTTCTTTATAAACCTTTTTCAGAGGTGGGTAAGAACTAGTTACATTTACTCAGGTACATGTAGTTCAGTAAAATATTGATAGATTTTCACTTGATTTCCCTGAATATTTTCAAATCAGATTACTTTTACTTCTACTAAAGTGAGTAAAGGAATCTTTTTACTCAGTTACATTTTAGCTATTTGTATTCACTCACTGATCCCATTTTTTGTGTTTACTTTCAATATGTTTTGAAGGTGGCAATATCTTTGACTTTGGAGCTTTTCATTTTAGACTACAAGATTCTCAGAAACAGAAGAACAGAGCTGCACGATCTTCATTCCATATGCTGTTAAATGCTAGATGTACTAAGAAGTTCCACTGCAGTACTGAGTACTTAAGTAGATTTTTGACTACTTAAGTTGTTTTGGGGAAGATGCTTTTACTTGTGTAGTTATTTTATGCAAGTAACAATACTTTTACTTGCATATTAATTTGGGCAACTCTCCCCACCTCTAACCCTGATCATGAACAGCGTCAGTGTTTGTTTTGATGCTGCTTCAGTAGCTGCAGCCTCAGATAGCAGTATTTGTTAGCTAACATCTCTGCAGAACATCAGGCTGTTTTCATTCCCAGTTCATTTTCAAAAGATGCACCACAGTTTGTTTTTCTCTTTCCTTTGGTTCAGATGATGGACTGCAAAAGCTAAAGTGGACTAAATTACACATGTGGGTGTTTTTTACTGATCACAGGTTTTGCAGTGATGCAAGTGCTTTGTTGCATCAGAAAACAGAGTTGTTTATCATCTTTGATATCCCCATTAGCTGCTATCGCGATAGGTGCTATTAACTGATCCCCATTAACTGCTATTGTGATTGCTGCTATTCTGCCTGGGGTCCAGTAGACATACCATACATTACAAAATGGTGCAATAACAAAACGGAAGTAAAAAACAAAAAGGAACTGAGAGAAAACAAAACACATCAAAAATGAAAACTAACATAGTAGGACAATTTAAAACAAAAAACAACAGTAAAATGATGACTGAAAACGGAAAAATCACACTGAAAGTAAAGGTCATTTGGTGTATCTCACAGAGACCTAACCAACTCTATTCTGGTAAACATTTACATCCCTGCCCACCATGAAACTCCACCACAACATTGTTCCAACAGTCAAGGACCGATCTATTGAACTGATCTTGAAATTTATTAAATAGTGTTTTGTTTTTCAGTTATTTTAGTTTTAAAGTTATTCTACCTTCAATTTTAAGCAGTGAGGTAAGTAGTGAATTCCACTCCCTTACAGCTCTATAAATTACTCTTCCACACATAGTCAGTTTTTTGAAGTAATTTGAAGTAATTTTTGCTGTATATCTTGTTGTATAAGTTTCTCTACCTGCTACCTAGTTTTGCATTATTTGCAGTTTCATCAAATGTTTCTTTGGGGCGTTTGACCATACTGCAGCACAATGGTCTACATTACAAAGTACTGGTCCGGACACTAGTTTTAGTGGCCTCAGTTTTAAAAATGCTGCACATCTCCTTATAACTGATAAGACTTTTTCCATTTTTTAAATTATGTTCTCGATATGTTTTGACCATGATAATCTACTGTCACTAATCTAATGATGTTTAATTTCTAAAATATATTAATATTAATAAATAATTAATATATTAATTTGCAGCCTCAATAAATTAATTTGTGGACACAAAAATTTAACTCGTGGCCTCTACTCTGTCACCTTAGGGGCTCCGCAGCCTTAAGACTGGTATAAAAGATGTAATTCACAGTAAAAGAACTTCTTGTTCTGATGGCTGCCCTGTGTAGAGTAAACATGAACGGTGGCTATACTGCCGGGTGGATGATGCATCCAGTCAGCATAGAAGCAGCTAGTTTTACTAGTCATAAATATAAAAAGAAAAAATATGATCAATAATGATACAATATTGTTGTGTTTGAGACTGTAATGTAAGAGGTGTGGACTCGAGTCATATGAGCTGGACTCAAGTCACAAATTTGAGACTCGACTCGCTAAAATTGAAAAGACTTGCGACTCAGACTTGAGGCTTATGGCTCTGAAAGACTCGAGACCCAAAGTGGAAGAGATGTGGGGAGGAGTCAGACTGCAGACTGCTATGCTGTCGGTTACTTTTAATATGAATGGATTTGTTTCCTGCCATAAATTTGATATACAGCAGTTTTGTCAAAAGCCTGTTACTGTGCTTCGCCTCCATAAGCTTGAAGCAAGTAACACATCAATAAGCCCTTGTTCAGCTCCAGTCTTATTCAAAAAAACAGGTGAAATGACCGTTTTCCTCATGGTAGCAAAACAAAAGAAACAGAGCTCTCTCGCTCTCTCGCTCTCTCTTTTTGACCGATTTTAACAGTTTCTGTAGGTAAAACAAGCGTCGCATTCACCACGAGGCTGAAACTGACTTGTCAATCACCAGCTTCACATTCGAATTTACTCCAACGTTAAATGGTGCCGCAGTTACATTCTGTAAAATTTATTCAGTTTGGTCTTTTGGTTTTTGTTGTCAACTAAATTCAGTTTAAATCTAGTGTTTGTTTTTAGTCTGCTGAGCAAGTTTTAGAACTAAGCTAATTTTTATTTGAATCCTGTGCTCCCAATGCTCACAAAAATCATAAAAAATATTTTCTTCAAATATATATTTCAAAAGTTCAATAGTACTTTGAATATACACTTTGTGTATACTATGTCTGTTATGGTTATCCATCTACTGTGTATTTTATTGAATGTATTCCAATGTACTGAATGTATTGAATGTACTGTGGTCTTCATTATGCCCATATTAGGAACTCCAGGTCTAAGCTTCATTTCTCTTTGGCCAGAATGAATGGAGAAAAATTGCCTCAATTGCCCCCTGTGTTCAATAAAAATGTTCAGAACCCAATATGTTTTGTCCTGTGTACATTTTTGTCATGAATATCACTGGATCCTCTGAATTACAAGGTGGTTAATACTGATGCTACTGCATGTCAATCTGATCTCACAAAGCTCCATGAAACTAAGGTGAGCTGTGGTGGTGTTCTTGTTAGTTGTGCTACCTTATCGAAATGTTCTACCATAGTGCATTTATAGGTATGCTTGTAAATAAAACCTTTGGGTAGGACATTCTGATAGGCTAAAACACTGTGTTAAAACTATGTGTCTTAGTTTAGCTTCTTGTTTGCAGCATCTTGTCCAAGTTTTCCGTTACACCTTAAATGGCACTGCTGTTCAGAATGTAACTTCTGCACCACTTAAGGTGGAACAGGGAAATTTTAACAAGAAGCTGGTGAATGTCCTGAGAAATGTTACCAACATTTAAAAAAGTTGTCTACCTTCTTACAAAAGTGATACAATGTTGTCAAAAGAAGGTACTGTTTATGTTGTCTGAACAAGGTTGTCACAACATTGTCACAAACTTTTCTTCTTTCACAGGTGCTCCTGTGATTTTATTTCCATCTGAATCTGCTCTGTCTGTGTTTTTCTCCCTCATCTTCTGAGAAAATCACAGGCCGAATTACCTACTGTTTCTCAGTGAACTCAGTGCTGTTCTAATCATTTTAGCCCCATCTGTGTTCTTCC
This sequence comes from Colossoma macropomum, assembly GCF_904425465.1. NCBI lineage: Eukaryota > Metazoa > Chordata > Actinopteri > Characiformes > Serrasalmidae > Colossoma > Colossoma macropomum. The sequence goes on from NW_023494799.1 coordinate 40,627,821, forward strand.
AGGCAGACGACACCTCAGGTTGGATAACCTACATTCAACATTAAACAGATCTATGTGGTAAATGTCAGTTAACAAAAAAATTCTGACACTGAATTAATGTGGATATGAGGATGATTTATGGTTGAAGTGAGAGGTATAGGTATATTATACTATCGTAATCTTTTTTCTCTTTTTACATTTATAGTTTTCCTCTTTTATGTCATTATGTGTTTAAACCTAACCCTTTTTCTTTATGAATGTGATTTTTAATAGTGTAAACTTTTCTATGTTCACCTATTCATTCCCCTTCCCACAACAGCAAGTCAGAGAACGAACAGGTGTGATACAGTAGATTAAAGAATTTTAGGACACATCATCAGTAGTGTACCTCAGAGTCATCAGGTGTTTTGGCCTTTAAACGCTATACACCCTCATCTGAGGTGACCAGCCATAGGTTGATCAAGCCCATGCTTGTGTCCCATGCCCGATTTAGTTATTTATTTTTAAGGTATTATATTGTATAAAAGCAAATGCAGTTTGTTTTTTATTTATTTATTTATTTATTTATTTATTTATTTATTATTATTTTATTTTTATTTATTTTTTTTTCGATAAATGCTGTTGTATTTTTGAGAACGCTATTTTTAGGCTTTTTTTCCTTTTACAAAGTTGTATTTTTTATTGTAAACTGTGGTGTGTGTGCTGATAGAAGACTGGGTGCTCATTTAAGATCTGTTTGCCCCAGACTACCTACCCTACGTGCTGTCCTAGTGGACCCAGAGAGGCTGAATACTTACCCCCTGCTCAACTGACCCTTTGTTAACACCGCTAGGTTGCCCAGGTCAGCCAGACAAGGTCTGAGAACTTGGGCCTACTCTGGCATACACCAGAGCTCAGAAACCAGAGGCCAAGGATCCAGGGCCAGCCGCGAACGGATCGCTGCTTCCCAGATCCCCTGGGACCGGAAACCGTGCCCCAACCACCCGTTGCCAGGTGGCCAACTCCAAGACTCTGGAAGGTAGGTCCTGTGCAATACGTCACCTCCCAGATAGTCTTGGGCGGAGGTCCAAGCCGGCGGATAGCTTTCCTTCAAATTCCAGGCTGGTGTGGTAAGGTTTTAGGGTTAAGGTTAGGTTTAGGGCTAAGGTTAGGGTTAAGGTTAGGTTTAGGACTAAGGTTAGGGTTAAGGTTAGGTTTTAAGGTTTATGGTTAGGGTTAGGGATTCGCTCTGGGAACAGCGGGTGATGTGGCTACGCTGGAGGAGCCAGGTGCAGCTTATTGCAAAGCTGGCCCCATGGCTCCGCCTCCCCCACCCTGGAAACGAAGTCAGACAACGCTTTGTGCGAGCACACATGCAGCGATCAACCTCCTCGTCCTCCAGCATGGTGAGTAAGCACGCCCCATACATACATGTCTCTTTGCTGTTAGTTTCTCTGCTCAAAATGAAGGTTTTGACACCTTACCTTTTGCAGAAGGAATGCCCCATCTGCGGACACATGTTCACAGTCAAGACCCATCACCTGATTCGCAGACTCCAGGTGGAGAACAAGGGCCCCACTTTCACGGTCTGTATTCATACTGAAAATCAAGATCAAGCGAGCTTTTACCCTTTTACTCCATGGGAGGTTTCCGTCCTCCCTGAGCTCGCCTTAAGACACCTGCATTACGCTTTGACAGGTGTACCACCCCAGTCAAACTCCCCACCGGTCACTGTCCCCGGAGCGGGTCGCGTGGCCACAGGGTGCAGGAGAGCCCGCGGCACGCTTGACACCAGAAGGAAAATGCCCATTTTCCTCCCGCCTCACCGGGTGAGTGAGGAAGTGATAAGAGTAGTGGTATTTCACTGGCGGCGCCCGACAGAGCGGGGCCTCCCACTTATTCTACACCTCTCATGTCTCCTCACAATGACAGCCTAGAGTCAAGCTCAACAGGGTCTTCTTTCCCCACTGATTCTGCCAAGCCCGTTCCCTTGGCTGTGGTTTCGCTAGATAGTAGGTAGGGACAGTGGGAATCTCGTTCATCCATTCATGCGTGTCCCTAATTATATGACGAGGCATTTGGCTAGTTGAGAGAGTCCTGGGAGACTCATTGCGAAGGTTACGACACTGCCCCCTACAGCGCCGATGATCTCTTCTTCTCATACTTCTCATACTCATCGTTACGGACTGGGGGGATTCAGCGCTGGGCTCTTCCCTCTTTGCTCACTGCTACTAGGGGAATCCTTGTTAGTTTCTTTTTCTCTGCTTAGTAATATGCTTATATTCAGCAGGTCATCTCGTCTAATCTGAGGTCGCGCTCGAAGGGAGGAGGGGGCAAGAAGCCTGCGCCGCCTGGAACTGAACCAGGGCTGACGACGAGCACCGGGGGGTCCCATTCTCCAGCTGAAGCGCATGCGGGGGAGTGTGGCATAAAGACGGATGGTCATAAACCCCCCCGCTACCCGCTGCACGCTTCTCCCGACTCAGAAGACGCAAAAGCATGGTTTGGACCCTTCCGTGCTCAGCGCAGGAAGATGGCACAGGCAGCCAGAAAGGAGTTAAACACCCATCAACTGGCAGCCGCGCTTCTTCCTCGCCAGAGACATGCATCCCCAGACCCCCCCAAAGAGGTCAGGGAAGAACCGGTGCCCTTCTGCCCCACGCACCTGCAGCGATGAATTAAGTTCCCCCCAATCCCACACTGACATGCTCTTGCCAGCGCCCACCCTAGTCATGTAGCACAGTCCAAGCGGAAGATGTGGAGGGAAGGAAGCCTAAAACAAAGCCACCGGGGGAGAGAGAGAAACGGCAAATGGGCAGGGGAGCCGCGCGAGGCGGACACCACATTTAAACCCATGCATCCCAAGCCAGAGGACTGGGGTCTGCATTTAGGAGGACGAAGGCACGCACGCACCCAGGTGCGAACCTCCAGCCGCGGCCCCCCCAAACCCCTAGGAAGGGGAACAGCGAGCCCGATCGATTGCAATAGCGACCCTCAGACAGGCGTAGCCCCGGGAGTGACCCGGGGCCGCAATGTGCATTCAAAGTGTCGATGATCAATGTGTCCTACAATTCACATTAGTTCTCACAGCTGGCTGCGTTCTTCATCGACGCACGAGCCGAGTGATCCACCGCTAAGAGTAGTACTCTTTTATATATTGGTTGAAAGGCCCAGAATCAAACAGACACCACTGGGTTGAAGTTAACTCTCCTACCACCTACAAGCTGTGAACTCGCAAACACCCTCTGTGCACCATGAGGGAGGAGAAGGGCAAGGCTTTACTGGTCCGCAGACTTTCGGCCCACCCTCGCACCCTTCCTCCCAGCTTTTAAAGGAGTCAGGAGGTGCACCCCGTGGCACTACCCGGCCTACGTTGATGATCCTTCCGCAGGTTCACCTACGGAAACCTTGTTACGACTTTTACTTCCTCTAGATAGTCAAGTTCGATCGACTTCTCGGCACTAGGCCGAGGCATCCCGGTGAGGGTGCCCCGACCACGGCCGATCCGAGGACTAAACCATCCGATCGGTAGTAGCGACGGGCGGTGTGTACAAAGGGCAGGGACTTAATCAATGCAAGCTTAAGACTCGCACTTACTAGGAATTCCTCGTTGATGGGGGAAAATTGCAACCCCCAATCCCAATCACGAACGGGGTTCTGTGGATTGCCCGTGCCTTTCGGCAGAGGCGTGCAACCCGCTGATCCGTCCAGTGTAGCGCGCGTGCAGCCCCGGACATCTAAGGGCATCACAGACCTGTTATTGCTCCATCTCGTGCGGCTAGCTGCCGCTTATCCCTCTAAGAAGTTGGGGAACGCCGACCAAGGGGGGGCCGCGTAACTATTTAGCAGGAGGGGGTCTTGTTCGTTATCGGAATCAACCAGACAAATCATTCCACCAACTAAGAACGGCCATGCACCACCACCCACAGAATCAAGAAAGAGCTATCAATCTGTCAATCCTTCCCGGGCCAGGTGAGTTTCCCCGTGTTGAGTCAAATTAAGCCGCAGGCTCCACTCCTGGTAGTGCCCTTCTGTCAGTTCCTTTAAGTTTCAGCTTTGCAACCATACACCCCCGAAACCCAAAGACTTGTGGTTTCCCGCAACGCTGCCCGGTGGGTCTTTCTTGTGAATGCCGCTAGATCACGGGTCGGCATGGTTTATGGTCCGAACTACGACGGTATCTGATCGCCTTCGATCCTCTGACTTTCGTTCTTGATCAATGAAAACATTCTTGGCAAATGCTTCTGCGTTCGTCCGTCTTGCGCCGGTCCAAGAATTTCACCTCTAGCGGCGCAATACGAATGAGAGAACGAACAGGTGTGGTAAAGTAGATTAATGAATTTTAGGACACATCATCAGTAGTGTATCTCAGAGTCATCGGGTATTTCAGCCTGTAAACGCTATACACTCTCATCTGAGGTGACCAGCCATAGGTTGATCAAGCCCAGGCTTGTGTCCCATGCCCAATTCAGTAATTTATTTCTAAGGTATTATATTGTATAAAAGCTAATGCAGTTTTAGATAAATGCTGTTGTATTTTTGAGAATGCTATTTTTAGCCTTTTTTCTTTACAAAGACTTTCTTTACCATTCTCCCCCAAGGGATGAATAGCACGCTCCAAATTTGGGCTTGTACTCCCAAGTTATAGTTTGGAGTCCACCCCTGGTTAAGGTGGGGGGTCCCGTTGTTTGGCCCCTAACCACAGATTGGGTTGGTGGGTGGGAGGGAGGGTTAGACCAGAGGTTTGGTTTAGGCCCTAGGTTATGTTTGGGTCCTGAGGGTTAGGGCCAATGCTATGCTTAGGCTTAAGGTCATGTTTTAGACTCAAGGTGGGCATACGCTTAGAATTGGGTTAGGGCCAGGCCAGAGGTTTGGTTTAGGCCCTAGGTTATGTTTGGGTCCTTAGGGTTAGGGCCAATGCTATGCTTAGGCTTAAGGTCATGTTTTAGACTCAAGGTGGGCCTACGCTTAGGATTGGGTTAGGGCCAGGCCAGAGGTTTGGTTTAGGCCCTAAGTTATGTTTGGGTTTTTTGGGGGTTGGGGTTAATGCTTTGCTTAGGCTCAAGATTATGTCTTATGCTCAAGATAGGCTCAAGCTTACCATTGGGGTACGGCCAGGCCAGAGGTTGGGTTTAGGCCCTAGGTTATGTTTGGGGTTTTAGGGTAGGGCTAATGCTGTACTTAGGCTTAAGATAAAGTTTAGGCTCAAGGTAGGCTTAGGGTTAGGTTTTAGGGTTGAGGTTAGGTTTTAGGGTTTGGTTAAGGTTAGGCTTAGAGTTAGGTTAAGTTTCAGGGTTAGGTTTAGGGCTGAGGTTAGAATTAAGGTTAGGTTAAGATTAAGGGTTAGGGTTAGTTCTAGGGCTATGTATAGGGTTAAGGTTAGGTTTTAGGGTTTAGGGTTAGGTTTAGGGCTAAGTTTAGGGTTAAGGTTAGGTTTAGGGCTAAGGTTAGGGTTAAGGTTAGGTTTTAGGGTTAGGGTTAGGGATTCACTCTGGGAACAGTGGGCGATGTGGTTCATTCACAAGACACGTTTAGTAACCAACAATGTCACAAAAAATTGATATTTTATGTTAATTTGTAGTGTATTGTGTAAAAAGGCATTGCTTAAAGGGCAGAGCCTCAGTAACAATGACCTGCTGGATTCAGGACTGGAGCCCCTCTCTGCTTGACTAACAAGTTGACACTTTAAACTGGAAATATTCAGGAGGAGCTTCTGCAAATTGGATCTGATATTATAAAAGTTGGTAAAGCTCTGTTATTTAGAAAGATTAATACTACTAATCAGTATTCACATTGTCTCTCCTATATGTGCCGCAATCTTTTTTAGCAAGATGTTCAATGAAATAGCATTGCTACGATTTTCTCTGATCTTAGAATTCTGTTTATACTTTTGCAAAAGAAACCAATTTCATATATAATATGCTTTCAGTAATCCAGAGTGTCACAAAATATATGTATAAAGTAAATGTAAAACTCCATCCTTAAAGAGTTGGACCTAAGTGAACAATGACCCACTGGATTCAGGACTGGAGCCTCTCTCTGCTTGACTAACAAACTGACAAAATAAATGGGAAATAGTCAGGAGGAGCTTCTGCAGATTAGATCTGACATTAAAAAAGCTGGTAAACTCTGTTATTTAAGAAAGATTAATATTACTAATCAGTATTCATTTAGCCTCTGCAGGATGGACAGCAGTCTTTTTAACAAGGTGTTGAATGACATGGCATTGCTACTGTTTCCTATAACTTTAAATTTCTGTCATTCGCAATAGAAACCAATTTCATTCATAATATGCTTTCAGTAATCAAGATTGTCACTAAATATGTAAAAAGTAACTTTTCAACTCATTCCTTAAAGTAATGAACCTCAGTAACAATGACACACTGGATTCAGGAGTGGAGCATATCTCTACTTGACTGAAGACTTGACACTGTAATGTGGAGTGTCAGGTGCAATACCCGCCATCATCACCAGAGGTCAGTCTCACCTGATTATTAACTTGCTCCCTAATGAGACCTAACTCACCTGCAGCTCATTAACCTCCCTTTATGAGGAACCTTAACTCACAGTGGATCTCTGAGAAGTATTGCTAGTTAATATGTGTACCAAACTTTGTTCTCATCTGTTGGAGTTGTAGATATTCAGGTGGGTCTTTAATTTAGCCATATTTCAATTCGAACTTTTTCCACTGCAATCGAACGCGTCACAGTGACAACGAAAGGCGCTTGCATGTGGCGGACAGCGGCAGGTAGATTTTGATCCGCTAATTATCTTTTTTTTTGTGTGGTGACGTCTTTAATTTGGCTTAAATTCAGTTGGAACGTCTTTCCACTGCAATGGAATCTGTCACAATGACAAAGAAGATGCTTAAATGTGGCAGATAGCGGCAGTTGGATTTTAATCCGCTTAATTTTCTTGTTTTTTTTGTTGGTGACGTCTTTGAATTTGGCTGAAATTCAGTTGGAACGTCTTCCTAGAGCATTCGAATGCGTAACAATTACAAAGAAGGCGCTTGCATGTGGCGGATAGCCGCAGGTGGATTTGAATCCGCTTAATTTTCTTTTTTTTTGTGGTGACGTCTTTTAATTTGGCCGAAATTCAGTTGGAACTTCTTTCTAGATTATTTGAAAGCATCAGGATTACGATGAATGCGCTTACATGTAGTGGGTTTCCCCAGCTGGCCTCTAGTCTCCTTATTAGTTGTTTTGATTGTTGTAATGTCTATTATTTAGCTTTATTTCAGTTAAGTGTTGAATGACATCGCATTGCTATTGTTTTCTATGACTTTAAATTTGTCATTCGCAAAAGAAACCAATTTCATTCATAATATGCTTTCAGTAATCAAGATTCTCACAATATATATGTAAAAATAACTTTGTAACTCATTCCTTAAAGGAATGAACCTCAGTAACAATGACCCACTGGTTTCAGGAGTGGAGCATATCTCTACTTGACTGAAGACATGACACTGTAATGTGGAGTGTCAGATGCAATACCCGCCTTCATCACCAGAGTATTGACCTGCTCCCTAATGACACCTTGACCTAACTCACCTTCAGCTCATTAATCTCCGTTTACAAGGACCTGCGCTCACAGTGGATTTCTGAGCAGTATTGCCAGTTCAAATGCGTAGCTACTTTGTTTGTTCTCATCTCTTGGATTTATTTGGTTTGCCTAGACCAGTTTCTGGACTTTTTTTTTGGTCTGTTTTTGAACACTCTTTGGGACCTTTGCTGTGTGGTTAGCTATACTGTTTCATGTTTGATTGGGTTTTAGATTTTTTACTGTCTCTGAATCTGAATCTGTTTTTGATTTTTGAAGCTGTGTTCTGAATAAACAGGAATCATGGATTCACACCCATCTGGAGAGTCTTCATTACATGGAGATATTCAGGTGGGTCTTTAATTTAGCCTTATTTCCTTATTTCTTTCCCCCGCAATCGAATGCGTCACAATGACAACGAAGGCGCTTGCATATGTCGGATAGCAGCAGGTGCATTTTAATCCGCTTTATTTTCTTTTTTCTTGTGGTGACGTCTTTAATTTGTCAAATTCAGTTGGAACTTCTTTCTAGTGCAATTGAATGCGTCACAATTACAAAGAAGGCGCTTACATGTAGTTGGTTTCCCTAGCTGGCCTTTAGTCTCCTTATTTTTCGTTTTGATCATTGTAATGTCTTTGATTTAGCCTTTTTTCAGTTCGAACTTATTTCCATCACAATCGAACGTGTCACAAATACATAAAAGGCTCTTGCATATGGCGGATCGCGGCAGTTGCATTTTAATCGGCTTAAGTTTCTTGTTTCTTATGGTGACGTCTTTGATTTGGCTTAAATTCAGTTGGAACGTCTTTCTAGTGTAATCGAATGCGTCACAATTACAAAGAAGGCGCTTCCATCTGGCGGATCACGGCAGGTGGATTATTATTTCAATTTTCCTTTTTTTCGTGAATGTTTTTACTTTGGCTGACTTTCAGTTCGAACTTCTTTCCACTGCAATGGAATGCTTCATAATGACAACCAAGTCGCTCCCATGTGACGGAAAGCCGCAGCTGGATTTTTGTCTCCTTAATTCTGCTGTTTTTCGTGGTAACGTCTTTAATTTAGCTTATAGGTATAAACAGCCATGCCACTGTCTCTTATGTTCCAGGTGCTTGTGTTTTAGACATAGCCAAGCGTCTCCCCTCGGCTCTCGGCAGACGCAACGCCTGCGGGACCGTGGTTATCCACGTCGGGACCAACAACATCTCTGACCAACGTTGTGAGGTCCTAAAGGAGCACTACCAGACACTACTGGACACCGCCAGGAATGCTACAGCTAATAATGCTAGTGTTACTGCTGAAAATAAGGTGATTGCTAGCACTTTTACTGTAAAAAAGGCAAGTGCTAATAAAAATGCTTATTCTATAAATACAAATGCTCATACCGCAAACTTCCTTGAGACGCCACATAGGTTCCTCCCAATTGAGACTGTCTGTTCCCCGAATAAAACAAAGCCTCGAAATGTTTGCTCCAGTAACTTTTGATTAATATCAGACCACTTATACGAGTTTGGAGTGACAGCACCTTTGGTCTAAAGCTAGGACTGCTTAACATAAGATCTCCTGCATCTAAAGCCGTCGTTGTAAGTGAAATTACCGATCACGATTTTGACGCTCTGCGTTCAAAGAAACGTAGATTAGACCCGATGAATACTTTAGTCTAAATAAATCCCCACCCACAGGCTACAGCTGTGCGCATAGCCCTCGTTTAAGCAGCCGGGGTGGAGGTATAGCAAACATCTAAAGCTTTAGGTGTGAGCCAGAAAGTACCCAGACAGCAAGCATGTTCGGGCCGGATTACCTTGGCCGTCACAAAGTCCTCCTAGCAGTCGCATCTGCATTGCGGACTTGTGCCACATTTGGGCCAAGTAACTGTTAACAGCACTAGACACACTGCCGGTCAGCGGACTCGGAGCGCATTTGGGCTGGATCTTTAAAACAGACGCGCCTCATTTAAAATTTGCCCCTCCCTTTTTTTTCCCCCTCAGTCCAGTTTCCCCCAGTTGTCAGTTGTCTTTGACTGTAAAACTTGCTGCTGCTTTTGAGGTAAGGTGTATTTTAAATATTTGCACATTTATTAGAATTACGATCAGGTATCTTGGATTTTATCGTTTAACTTTTAATATGTTCACTTTGATAGCAAATAAGCTGAGTGGTGGAGTTGCTAGAGTGGACGACGTTAGTGCTAGCTAACCTAGTTATGTTAGCTGAGGTAGTGAGTCAAAATGTCTAATTCCAACCTAAATTAACATTCGAGATTTCTCTGTTTAATAACGACACATTCTTAATCTTACATTATCTCCCTCGCCTGTCTTTGTAGCTAGCTAGCTAGCTTAGCTGGGTTGTACTGTAAGAGGCAACTGTTAGTGTTCATTGGAAAATGTGAAAATGTTCTAAGAGCAGGTTTAATATTTCTGCCTGTTTTAGGAAAGCCTAAAGAAAACAAAAGTGAATTTGAGTGTAAGAAACATCCTTTAGCTAGAATCTAAAGTTACCCTATATTGTGGCGTGTGGAGCTTGCCAGCTAAAGTTAGCTAGCTAAGCTGTATTAGCCAAGCACTAACGTAAGTTTAACCATCTTATGTTGTTGGTTTTTATAGTGTATATACCAGTAACACAGTCCTCGTATTTGGTTAAAAGTGTGTAAAATAACCCTCAAACAGAACGGGTTTCCCTTTGCTTAATCTTTTATTTGACGAAGCTTCAACTCTCACACTGCTGCTCCCGCGGCCGCTTCGGACTCAGTCAGTCTCAAAATATTCAAAATTGCGAACAGAAAGTGTTTCTGCTATCATTACTAGCATTATTAACTTTGTATGTACATCTGATATGTTCAGAAGCATCAGCAGAGCTATTTACAGAGATACTAAAGCTATTACTACTAGTAATAATAGCTTCACTTGTTTCGTCTTGTAATTTTGAGACGGTCTCTGACTCTGAAGCAGACGCGGGCAAGCACAGTGATGGCGTGAGTTGAACCTTTTGGCAAAAATAAAAGAATAGAGAAAAGAACAAGAAAAGAACAGCGCAGTTCAGTACAAACTGGGTTTGTTGTGTTTCTCATCTTTAATTTGGCCACGAAAGTGTAATTAATCTAATAAGACAGAACGCACACAAACTTTACCGTCCGATGTGGTGTGTGTAGCCTGATTGGGTGAAAGCTGAGGCATGGCCGTGGTGGTCTGAGGTGGTCCTTAAACGGTCACAGTAACGCAGCCGTTTTTTTTTAAAACATACACGCAGCTGCCTGCAGCACCGAGCGCGTTTAACTATCGCAGCTCGGTCATGTTGACGTGTCGGAATACATGCATTAAATAAACCAATAAAAGAACGTGTTTTAACGTCATAATGGGCTGTTACTGCGGTAGCTCGGTAACTCTTACCGGGCTCAGGCCAAGGCCCAATATATAAAACGGACGCGCCTAATTAAAAAAACATTCCCCTTTCTTTTTCCTGCTCAGCGGTCTACAGTCATCCGTTGATATTGATCTGTAAAGTTTGCTGCTGACTTTGAGGTAAGTTAATCATTACTTTCAATATCTGCACATACGTGATCAGGTATCACAAATTACATTTGTTTATTTCATTTATTTTTAAATATTTTATTCAATTTGACAATCAAATAAGCTTAATGGTAGAGGAGTACAGACAATTATAGTTCTGTTAAAACAAATTACCGTTAGTGTCTTCTCTTTGATTATCTTTAAGTTCAAACAAATTTTGCCTCCCCGCCAGGGCCAGCCTCCTACACCTGTCCTCAAGAGTCAGCCTCCTACATCTCTCTGCCAGGGCCAGCCTTTCACCTCTCCGTCAGGCCCTGATGGTGAGCCAGCCTCCCACTTTATCTAGACTGGCCTCTGGAACCAACCTCTTTCACCACTTCTTTAGATCCAACTTCCTCCATGTCTGCTATAGGGTGAACATTCTTCTTCTAAAGTTTCACCCACACTTTGAGAGGTCATGACCTCAATAAAACTGTGGGCTGCAAAAATTGGCTGATTTGGGCCAACCAATGACTTGGTCAGACTCTTAATTGGACAGTAGTGCCAGTACTCCTCTGGCAGCAGACTCATTCTTATGTATTTTCTGTGTTGTAATTGTAATGGCTTCCAATTTCAGTGTACATCAAAAAATCTAAATCGCTAGGTTATTCAATTACTAAAATAATCGATAGTAACAGCCCTGTTTTAAATGGTTATGTTGGATAGAGGAATAGTTAAAAACATAGGTTTTGTTCCTGCTTTCTTGCTGCAGCACCAGCCATTGCATGGATTTGTTCAATTTCATCAGCAGCACACTTGATTCAGTTTAATGTAGGGTTGGCTGAAGCTGGTATTGGATGGTAACTGTAAATAATGGGCTTCCTCAGTGAGAGCTTGAAAAAAAGGTTCTAATGACTGTTACCATTCAGTTCACCGTTCAGCTGTTGACCGCAGCAGTGACGAACTGTAAGAATTTTAAGTGATTTGAATTCCAGAACATGGATTAGAGCCCAACCAATATGAAAACTGTGACTGATACCAGTGATGATTGTTAAGAGGCTGGAAATTGTTAACACTGAACAATATTTGCTGGCATTATTTTGTATTGTAGTATTTTATATTGTATTGATTTATACTCATTCATTTTAGTTGAACTGTGCTTCACTGATACAATTGTCACCTCTCAATGGTCACACTTCTTAATTTGACATTGTAAAGTATTTTGTGTTCAAATTGCCAGTTAACCTTTATTATTGTGATGACATGAGCAGAGTTTAGCAATCTCTATCAGTGTTAGTCTGTTTTTTTTATGTCAGTTTATTACATTGAAAACAAAGCAGCTGATTATCGCTTCTTTAATGGCAGGATTTTTTGCTGATAAGTCTACACCTCAGTACTGGCATTGTATTGTTTTCTTGTTTGAATTCATTTTTCAAAAAAATGCTGTGTTGAAAACAATGACATTCAGTAAACCTTTTTTGAGGTATTTGGTTTTATGTTTCCCTTTTTGAATTTACCTTTTTTTTTTTGAAAACATTTATTAATGATTTTGTGACTAATTATGTGGGATATGGAGCTGTTGCTGACTCTAGAACGGATCCAGTGCAGATGCAACAAGTCAGGGCCAGATCCGTTCCAGAGACAGCTGCTTATATCAACTTGAGCTCGGATCTCTTCTGAACTGGGTCCGTGCCACATTTGGGCCAGATATGAAGAGAATATTTAGACCTGCACCAATTCAGGCTCATCTGGGCCGGTTTTTAATCTGTTTTGGCGCAGATCTGTAAAACGGATCAGTTCCAGTATTGGGCCGTTGTGCAAAAAGACTCCGGGCCAGCTCTGCTTTGCGGATCCGGACCGGATACAGCGCTACATTTGGCCCTAATCGGGCGCAGTGTACATTTGTTGTCTGGGTAGGCTATAAACTGTCTTCTTTTGAAGTTCTTTTTCTTAATATAAGTGATCAAGGAACAAATAAAAATTCCTTTTCACTAATTACAATTTACAGGCCGCCAGGGCCGTATTCTCAGTTCTTACAGAAATTCTCTAAGTTTCTGTCAAGTTTAATAACGTTTTCAAATAAAATAACGATTGTCGGAGATTTTAATATCCACTTTGACAATCCTGAAGATGCACTACGTAAGGCAATTATATCTGACTCCATAGGTTTCACCCAAATTATAAAGGGGCCCACACACTACCACAACCACACTCTAGACTTAATACTGACCTTTGGTGTAGACATAGATAACTTAGCCATTCTCCCCCAGAGCACAGCAGTCTCAGATCATTACTTAATCTCATATGAAATCCACTTTAGTGGTAATATGCGTTCATCACCATGTTATCACGTTAAGCGGAATATAACTTCCTCCACAGCTGGTAGCTTTATTAGAAAACCTTCCACAATTATCAGCTTCTGTCAGCTGTCCATCTGATCCTTCTGAGTTAGATATTATGACCAAGTTCTTAGAGGATAATTTTCAATCTACCCTAGATATTGTGGCTCCATTAACAAGTAAAATAGTAAGGAAGAAAAAACTCGCCCCTTGGTATAATGATCACACTCTGGCTTTAAAACAGATCGCCAGACAACTAGAGCAAAAATGGCGCCTGAATAAACTAAGTTTTCCAGTCCACCTGGAAAGAGAGCCTTATAGTCTACAGAAGAGCAGCATGCTCAGCCTATCTCTCCTCTCTCATTGAAAACAATAAAAATAATCCTAGATTACTTTTCAGCACAATCTCTAAAATAACAGAGAATAAAACAGTTAGTGAACCCCAGATACCATTAGCCTATAGCAGCAATGACTTTATGAATTTCTTTAGTGATAAAACTGAAAAAAATTGTCAAAATTCAGAATGCACAGTTAAACTGTACAAACCTGCTGCCTTATAATGCCAGTCTAGATCCTGAGAATATTATAATCCCTGCAGAGAGGCTGGAATCGTTTACCTTACTTCAACAAAATGAACCAGTTAATATTGTTTCCTCCACAAAATCTTCCACTTGTATGTTAGATCTGATTCCTACAGGTTTACTCAAGGATATTTTGCCAGAAATAACCAAGCCTATTCTGTCAATAATAAACTCCTCTCTTAGCCTTGGATACATCCCAAAATCTCTTAAACTTGCAGTAATTCGACTGCTGATTAAGAAAGCTAACCTCGATCCCTGCGTCCTATCAAATTACAGACCTATCTTGAATCTCCCCTTTATATCTAAGAACCTGGAAAAAGCGGTAGCAAAACAGTTAAGTTCCTATTTGTATGGAAATCATATACATGGAAAATTATAGTTTGGTTTTAGGCCACATCATAGTACAGAGACAGCACTAGTAAAAATTGTTAATGATCTTTTATTATTCTTGGACAACAGAAATGTCTTTGCTAGTCCTCCTCGATCTTAGTGCAGAATTTGATACAATAGACCACGCTATCTTACTAGATAGACTAGAAAACCTTGTAGGGGTAACAGGAACAGCTCTTTCCTGGTTCAGGTCCGACCTCACTGATCGCTATCAGTTTGTTAATGTAAACGGTGAATCATCTGTCCTTGCAAAAGTTAAGTATTGTGTTCCACAAGGCTCTGTTTTAGGACCTATATTATTCACAATATATATGCTATCACTGGGCACCATTATCAATAAACACGGCATAAATTTCCACTGCTATGCCAATGTGATGGACCCTGATCTGTGCTTCAACACACACACAACTAATATTACTAGAACAGCCTTCCTGCATCTTCGCAATATTGCTAAATTAAGAAATGCATTCTCTCTACAGGATGCAGAAAAGTTAGTTCATGCATTTATTACTTCAAGGCTAGATTACTGTAATGCCCTGCTGGCTGGATGTCCCAGCAAAAGCCTTAACAAGCTTCAGCTAGTCCAGAACGCTGCAGCCAGAGTCTCACAAGAACCAGAAAGTTCGACCATATCAGCTCAGTTTTATCAACCTTACACTGGTTACCAGTTAAATTTCGCATTGATTATAAAATTCTCTTACTGACTTATAAAGCTCTAAACGGACTCGCCCCTCAGTACCTGAGTGAACTTCTCTCCTACTATGAACCATCATGCCTACTTAGATCACAAGGTGCTGGCTTACTATTAGTTCCTAGAATTAATAAAGTTACATCAGGAGGCGGAGCCTTCTCATACAAAGCCCCCCAGCTTTGGAATAATCTTCCTGTTAACGTTCGGGACTCAGACACAGCCTCAGTCTTTAAGTCTAGGCTAAAAACCTACTTGTATACTCAAGCCTTTGGTAATTAGTTTTCCTTGTCAGGTCCAGACCTGCTGGAGTCTCTGCTAATACTGTAATCTGTGATCAGTCACTCATTACAGAACTGACTCTTTGTCTGTTTCCTTTCTTTGCCGAGTTGAACAGCTGCCCATCCTGTGCGTCTGATGCTGTTGCCTCTTCTGCCTTCATCGGGTGCCCACTGCTCGCCAGCCCTTTGGACCGGCTTGACCACAACTGAGCTTCATGCTGTACAACGCTGTGTAATCCTCACCCTCATGAACTGACCCTCCCGATGATGCTGCTGCATAAACTAAAACTAATCAAATTAACCATTGCAACACCTGTTGTACAAAGCGCTATATAAATAAACTTTGCTTTGCTACAGATAGTAGAGAGACAGTAAGATAGAGCGAGATAGATACACATATATAGTTACATAGAAAGACAAACAGACAAATAGAGATAAAATAGTGGATATATAGACAGAGAGACAGACATATAGGCAGATAGAGAGACAGACAGACTGAAAGATAGATAAATAATCAGATAGACAGACAAAAACAGACAGAAAGTAGAGACAGTAAGATAGAAAGATAGAGATACAGATGCACATATATAGTTAGACAGAAAGACAAACACAGACAAATAGAGAGATAAAGAGATGGATATTTGTAGACAGAGAGACAGACATATAGGCAGATAGGTAGACAAACGAATAGACAGAGAGACAGATAGATAAATAGATATATAGATAGACAGAGAGATAGATTATATATATTGATAAATGGACAGACAGACCCAAATCACATATGGCTCCTTTGACAGACAGTGTTGATGTAAACAAAAGGTAAAAACCTTTTTTCATGTCAATCATAATTTTGAAGGTTTAATTAAGATTTCAGGAGGCAAATTTATTTATTACACGTTCATTTTAAAAGGGCAGTTCAAAGTGCTTTACAAAGTGCTACACAGTACAAACAGTACAATAAAATAAGGGGGGAAATAAAAAAACCTAAAATGAATCGAAAAACAGTGCAAAGTCTAAACAGAAAGAATGAAAGATGCACAAGAACAAAAGAAGAGTCTGAGTTTAACGATTTAAAGACAAATTAAGGGCAAATCTGAGATCTTCTGGCAACTGATTCCTGCTTCAAACAGCAGGCGAGCTGGTTTAGAGCAGTCAAAAGGACTTTTATATTTCATTTGTTCAGCCAAAACTGTTTCTACTACATGTTGAATGCAGTCTATGTATAGAAACAGAGTTTTGGTATTAAACAGGTGAAGGCTGACATCCTGCATTGCTTGGGGAATCAGTGTGTTATCACGGAATTTGAACTTAATTTTGGACGGCTGATGTGGGATCATTTTATATATCTATTATAACTTCTGCGTTGATTTAGCTGGAGGATCCTTTAATTCAATTCAAGTTCTGTTTCTACAGCACAATTTATGAGCTTCACAAAGCAGGTTGAGAGAAAATCCAGGTGCGTGCCCCAAAAAAAGGAACCAAGACTCAAAAGGAGAACCCATCCTCCTCTGGTTGACTCAGGATTTGTTCTGAGCACTTACACCAAGTATCTATAGACCACAGTTTTTTGTGAGAGAGTGAAGTAAACCTTTGTGTCATCAGGATAACTGTGACAAGTGTGTTTTTTCCCCAGCAGGATTCAGCCTAACGAGCACATGGAGAGACTATGAAGACGTTGACTGAGTAGATAAACAAACTTAAAGGGGCACAAGGCAGCTGATTTCCTAAAGCAGGAGAACATCCTGGTAAAAATGGACGGTCTCCTAGGCTTTTTTGAAGTCGCATTGTTGGATTCACCTGCAGAAAAAAGATCTCACATTCAGTGTTTGCATATCAAATAATTGAAATGGCCATTAAATTTGTAAAGTAATACTGCCATTCATCTTAGCCTTTTTAAAATCGAAACTATGTACAAGCTCAATTGACAATGTAAACTTATTCATATCAGCAATGCAACGACTCTGCAAAGGGTCCTGATCTGTGTGTCCAGCATTATTGTCCTTTCTGGATTTCTGTGATGTGAAACATTGACCATATTATCAACCTCATAATCATTTACATCCTGAAACAATTCAACATGTTAATATTAATAATGCATATAATATTATGTTACTAATATAATTACATCAAGGGTGCCCAATCCTAGTCCTGGAGATCTACCACCAATATTAGGATGTACCTAAAAGATCTCCAGAACCAGGATTCGGCATCCTTGATGTAATTAATGTTACTAGGATAAAAAAAAACACGATATTAAAACTACTTAAAAAAAATTCCTTACCTTTTTGAAGATGCTGTGTTTTGGCATCTTGAGATGGAAGAAGATACTCTTGTGTTCTTCGTCCCCTCGGTTTCGGGCACTGCAGTTGAAGCATCTGCATCTAGATGCTTCCGTAAGGCAGTCATCAGGGCCTCGTCAAATGTAGAGTTTCGAGGGTTCAAGGCCTTGTTCAGAGAACCTTCCTCCCCAAATCTTTGAAGGAGCTTAACAAACGTACCACTTAGAACCTCCTCTAGCTTTGCAACACTAGAGGATGCAGAGAGCTCTCTGAGAATTCTCTCAATCAGTTCTTTTGGATCATTGGAGCTCGCCTCTTTTGTCAGGTCTGATGAAGATAGTCCTGACAGAAACCGAAGGACAGCCAAGTTGCCAGGCTGGCACGATGCTGTCTGTCCGATTTAAGCAAGCCTCTGCTTGAGTCTTGGCTTGGTAACACTACATCGTTAATGGTCTGGCTGGAGACCCAATGTTCCTCTTTGATAGAAAGAGAGAAACCAGACTGAACTGATGAAGGACGGTACAAGTCTTTAGGGTCGGCATTCTTAATTGCCCTGACGATGGAGACAGCCAGAGATCCTGTCAACAGCTCACTCTGGGTTTTTTACAGCTTCAGTGAGCTAATTTTCGGATCTGATTCTCCGAAGAACCTCTGCATACACAGCATCATTGATATAGCGGTGAAGTTTTTTGAGACCATGTTCTCCATCTTCTACCGTGACAGCAGTGAAAAGGGCTAAAAATCCTTTGACAGTGTCCGTCACAGTCTGGACCTGGTCTTCATCAATTAAGAAAGGAGATCCATGGACACCAGTGGATGACATCTCCTGTACTTTCTGTAATATTGCACGAATGCAACAATGGAGAGAATCCACGGAAATGCTTCTTAAAAGTGAGCACTGAGCTTGACTGTCTAATAAAAGGTGGAATTGAGTTCCACAGTTTAGAAGCATAATAACTGAAAGAGGCCTCTCCATGTTTTCTGTATTTTACAGAGGGTATCTGTAGAAGGTCACTATCTGCAGATCTTAGATTGCGTGCCGGGAACATAAACAGACAGACACTCTGTGATGTAAGCAGGTAATGGGTTGTTTTGAGCTTTAAAGACTAGTAGCAGAACCTTGAAATCTATCCTGAATGATACAGGCAGCCAGTGCAGTTCTTTCAAAACGGGAATGATGTGATCTCTCTTTTTTGTTTTTGTTAGGATGCGCGCTGCTGCATTTTGTACAAGTTGTAAGGGATGTGTAGTTTTCTTAGGAAGTCCAGCGAGAAGAGCATTACAGTAGTCAAGTCTGCTTGTAACAAATGCATGAACAAGTTTCTCTGCATTGCTCTGAGATAGAAAAGGCCAAACTTTAGCGATATTTCTTAAATGATAAAAAGCTACTTTAGTGACCGTGCTTACATGTGGGGTAAAACAGAGCTCAGAGTCTAAGATCACACCCAGGTTTCGTACTTCAGGTTTGGTAGATGAAGCTAAAGAACCAAGTTTCTCAAAAATCATTTTTCTCTGAGTTTCAACAATCAGTAATTCAGTTTTTTCATGATTTAACTGTAGAAAATTTTGCGACATCCACTGAGAAATATCTGACACACAGCTAGTTAGCCTGTCTGCAGAGTCTTGATCTTCAGAAGGAATAGTAATGTATAACTGGGTGTTGTCAGCATAGCTATGAAAATTTATGCTATGTTTCCTAATAACATCACCTAGAGGTAGCATGTACAAAGAGAAAAGCAAAGGCCCTAAGACTGAACCTTGGGGGACTCCACAAGAAACGGCAAATCGTTTTGATGAATGATTTCCAAGTGAAACCATGAACTGCCTATTACTTAAATATGATTTAAACCATTCTAAAACTGTGCCTGAGAGGCCGACCCAGTATTCAAGACGCTGGAGTAAAATCTTGTGGTCAATGGTATCAAAGGCTGCACTAAGATCTAATAAAACCAAAATAGAAGGATTTTGTGCATGAGCGCTGAGCCTGAGGTCATTCATAACGCGAATCAATGCTGTTTCAGTACTATGGTTAGAACGAAACCCTGACTGAAACTTCTCATATAAATTGTTTGATATTAGATACATGTTTAGTTGTTTGAAAGCAACTTTTTCTAAGACTTTACTTAGAAAAGGTAGGTTTGAAATCGGTCTAAAATTATTTAGTATGGAAGGATCCATGCTACTCTTTTTTAGCAGAGGCTTCACCAGGGCAGTTTTGAAAGCATCTGGAAAAACACCTGTTGACAGAGAACAATTTACAATAGTTAAAACATCATTGTGAACACAATCAAATACGCTCTTATGGAATGAAGTAGGAACAGGGTCAATATCACATGTGGATGAACTTAGTTTGTTTAAAATAGTTGTGAGCTTCTCATAGTTGATAACAGAGAAAGATGTCATTACTGATGTAGGTGACCTATCAGGAACATTATAGGAGCTTGTTTGCATCTGCTGAGCTACACCCTGTCGTATCAGGTCTATTTTATTTTGGAAATGAATTGCGAACTCTTCACAGATATTAGAAGATAAATCATTAAACGCACTAGCAGAGAAGTTAGGGTTAATTAGTCGGTCTATAGTGGAAAAAAGGATTTTGGTATTATTTTTGTGTCTATTGATTACACTAGAGAGATATGGCTGTCTGGATATTTTCATAGCATTATTATAGCTTGAGATCTGCTCTTTGAGAATATCATAGTGTACCTGCAGTTTAGTTTTCCTCCATAAGTGTCTGATTTTCGACAATTTCTCTTAAGCTGGCATATTTCTGCATTCATCCATGGATTTTTAAGAGTGCGCGAGCTTTTCTTCCTTTTTATAGGGGCGAGAAGGTCAAGGCCTTCCCGTAATCTAGCACTTAGATCGGAGACTAGATCATTACAGGATGGAGTCGTATCTGTATTCGCTGAAATATTACAAACAGTTTTAAACTTTTCAACTGTTTCTGAGTCTATGTAACGTGTTTTAAAGTATCTTTCAGGTACTTTCTTCTTTACTTCTAAATTGATTTGAAAGAAAATACAGAAGTGATCTGATAAGAAAACATCCGAGATTTTGGACACCTTTGTTTTTAAACCTTTAGTGATGACCAGATCCAAAATGTGACCTAGCTTGTGGGTAGAGCTGCCCACGTGCTGCTTCAAATCAAATGTCTCTAGAAGTCTAATGAATTCTAATGCATTACTATCTGAAGGACTATCGATATCTAAGTTAAAGTCCCCAGACAGAAGAATCTCATCATAGTTTGTGGACGCTACTGATAATAATTCCGCAATTTCTGACAAAAATTTACTATTTCGCTTCGGAGGTCTGTATATTACAATTATTAACACAGGTGTATCATTAAAAAGGTTGATAGCAACATACTCAAAAGACATGAATTCACCAATAGAGGTACTTTTGCAGATAAAGTCACTATTATAAATGCAGGCCACTCCTACTCCTCGTCTGCCCTGTCTTACTGTATGCATAAATCTGTAGTTTTCAGGAGCAGCTTCAAGTAAAGTTGCTGTGCCATTATCACTGAGCCATGTTTCCGACAGAAATATAAAATCCAGCTTATGCTCCTTGATAAGATCTCGAATCAACAGAGTTTATTTAGTGACCTTGAGTAGAGCAAGGTTTAATTCTCTGCTAGTTACACTGTGTTTGGGGGGGAATGGTCTTTTTAAGGTCTACGCAAATTAAATTATCAGGGTTATGACCGCGCACGTTTTTTGTTTGATTTTTTAAATACACGGGGTTTGATGACTCTAATGACGTTTTTGGAGCAAAATCTCCCTACACAACTAGCTTTAGTGTTGAGACAGCCGAAACAGAGAGGAATGGTAGCAGTTAAGGGGACACTGTCTATCGCATTAAAGGCACTTACCTGTCTCCTGATGATTCTACTTACCTGTCCGTTGTCTACTACATTTAAGTCCCGTCAGGCCTGGTGTAGTACTTTCTCGATATTCCCGGATAAGATAACAGACCCGCGGAGGCTCGGGTGTAGTCCGTCCCTGCGGTAGAATGCCGGTCGCTCCCAGAAAACACTCCAGTCACTCACGTAGCTGACGCCATTGTTCTTACACCAGTCTTGGAGCCAACAATGCAGCACGTAGAGCCTGCTGAACAGGCTCCGACGCGGGCGTGAAGGCAGGCAATCCTGATGTTAAACGTGGTAGTAGTGATCCATCTGGTGGAGTAGAAGTCGCCACCGGGCTTGGTCTGAAACAGCCGTGTAGGACGCGTCCTGCGGTGCCTTTTCCAATGTGGCTGCAGATGTTTGACAACTACTTGTTGGTCATTAATGCAACGGGAGATGCCTGGCCTGACTCAAGGAAGAGAGCGGTTCTGCTTCACTCTCTGGGGACAGAGGGCCAGAGGATTTTCTACACCTTGCCTAACCTAGGTACTACATATGATACAGCTGTGGCTGCTTTAAAAACGGGTTTTCCGCTCGTGGAGCTCAGTCTGCCACTTTAGGAGAGCCCTGAGCTGCTGATCCAACTGCAGCAGCTCCCTGCTCAGCGTCCGGAGCTCGCGTTCAGTGGCAGCCGCCATTTTGTCAGCGTCCAAACAGAGAAATAAGGGTTAGTTAGAACTGAAAACAAAAAAACAACGTTGTACGGGTAACGCAATAAGACACAGAATAGGTATTTAGTTAAAGCAGGTAACCAGAAGGGTTAATAGCAAGATTAAAGAGCAAAAGATAACAGTAAACGAGCAAACCCAAATGTGTGATACGTGCGACCTGTTCAGTCAAAAATGGCGTCAGCCTTGCACATGCGCAATCTAGTCGAGGTATATCAAGTAGTGCGATCTATATGTCTGGGCTTTCATGTGTATCTGCATTAGGCCACTATATTATCCACAGAGGTCGATCGCTTTGCATCTCTGTTGTGTTCAGTGCAATATTGTGCAATACCTCAGAACCACCAGCAGGGTCAAGAGGTTGCTAGAGTCAAGAGGTTGCTAGAAAATAGACAGGAAGTGATGTAGAGTTGTTGTTACCCTGCTTTCTCTGTTGGTTGCTTATCATTAAAAAGGAGTTGAAGTCATCCATGGTGCATCTGCTTAATTACTTGCCATCGGCCATAACAAAATTGGCGATGAGGATGCCCTTTGCATATTTTTCTTGATTGGTGACTTATTTTTTGATGATGGCAGTTGCAAGTGTGCCTTTTCCAAGTTTTTTTCTCCCATGTCCTGGTGAGCCTTCTGTGCCTTTTCCAATGTGGCTGCAGATGCAACGGGAGATGCCTGGCCTGACTCAAGGAAGAGAGCGGTTCTGCTTCACTCTCTGGGGACAGAGGGCCAGAGGATTTTCTACACCTTGCCTAACTCAGGTACTACATATGATATGGCTGTGGCTGCTTTAAAAACCTACTTCACACCCAAAGTTAATGTTGTAGTATAACGCCATGCCTTTTGTAAAAGGGCTCAGCGAACACAAGAAACAGTGTTACAGTATGTGGCTACACTGCGTGAGCTTGTGGTGACCTGTGACTTTGGTGATCATGCCGAGGAAATGATTCGTGATCAGCTGCTGGAGCATGCATATAATCCTCGGAAACGTGAGAGACTGTTACTAGAACCTAATCTTACACTGGATAAAGCGGTGACCATTGCTACTCAGATCGAAGCAGCTATAAGCCAGGCTAAAACCATTTCTTCTGATGTGCATGTTAAACGTGTGCAAAGTGTGCAGTTACAGGACAGACCTAAACAGAGACGGAAGCAAGCTAATACTGCCAGTTTCTCTTCTGCCTCAGGAAAGAGGAAAGCATGTTTTCGTTGTGGATCTGAAGCACATTTGGCCAATGCTGTGAACTGTCCTGCTGCAAAAGTGACTTGCAGACAATGTAAAAAAAACAGGGCATTTTGCCAAAATGTGTCATGCTGCACCAACAGGTACTCGAGAGGTACGTGAAGTTGAATTACCAGAGGTTACAGTACTTTGTACAGAGGAATCTACACAGGCACCAGGCAAAATTACGTGTACGGTGGAAGTCTCAGCATTGGGTTCACTGCCTTGCTTGGTCAACTTGGTTGTCAACACTGGATCATCTGTGTCAATTCTGCCAAATAGAATCTACCAGCGTCAATTTAACAACATTCCGTACTCCAAATCTCAAATTCCTGGGGTGCTTGTCTGTGAATGTGTCTCTACATGGCCTCACGGCTGCAGCCAAGTTCTTTATTGTGGACGATGGAGCTCCGCTCATGGGACAGAGATCTGATGTCACTACTACAGGTGCAAATAGCAGGCAATAGAGTGCTGCCTCCTGACAAATGCCATGCTCCACCTGCCTCTGAACCAGTGTTGGAGTGTACTGCTATGTCTTCTCCAACTGGTTGTGTTAAGAACTTTGTTCACTGCATTAAAATTGAGACGGTAAATCCTGTACGGCAAAAACTGCGGCGACTACCCTTCTCTGTTAGGAATGCTGTAACAGAGGAGCTGAACCGTCTGTTGGCTGCTGGTGTCATAGAACGGATCGATGCCTCTGCCTGGGTGTCTCCTTTTGTTGTCACACAGAGGAAATCAGGCAGAATCCATTTGTGTGTGTAGACCTGCGTGAGCCCAACAAGGCTGTAATTGTGGACTCTTTTCCTTTGCCCCATATGGATGTTTTCAACAATTGACCTGGCCAGTGCCTATTACCAAGTACCCTTACATGAGGACAGTCGTGATCTAACAGCCTTCATCACCCATTAGGGTTTATTCAGGTTCTGTCCTGTACCTTACCGGCTAGCGTCCGCTCCTGCTGCCTTCCAGAAAATGATGTCCATCATCCTTGCTGATCTGCCAGGGGTAGAACATTACATAGATGTCATCATTCATGGAACGGGCATGTCTGCCTATGACAAGACCTTACAAGCTGTGCTTTACCGGCTTGAATCTGCTGGCCTGCAACTGAATCATGATAAGTGCCAGTTTTGTCAATTCAGCTTGCCTTTTCTGGGACACACAGTGTCTGCAAATGGCCTTTTGCTGGGTGACACGCATATACAAGCCATCACAAATGCACTGACACCTATGGATACTGCAATGCTCCATTCTTTCCTGGCACTACAGTCCTGGTACTCAAAATTCCTACCCAACCGTGCTACAATTGTTGAGCCTATGCGTTCATGCTTAAGGCAACCTGACAGTGCCTTCAAGTAGACGACTGCTGCACAGGAAAGCTTCGAGCAGGTGAAAAAGTTAATTGTCAATAGTCCTTCACTGGCTGTTTGATCCCACACTGCATACTATTGTCTCCACGGATGCCTCAGACTACGGCCTTGGAGCTATACTTTCACAAATTGACTCAATGTTGGACTGTGGCTTTCGCCTCTCAAACACACTCTGCTTCTGAGCGAAAATACTCTGTAGTAGAAAAAGAAGCCCTTGTCTGCATGTGGGCAGTAGAGAGGTGGCGTATTACCTGTGGGGTCGCTTCACCTTAAGAACTGACCTCCAAGCACTAACAACCCTGCTGACTACTAAGGGTATTGGCCGTGCTGGTATGCGCATTGCTAGGTGGTCTGCTGGTCTCATGTCGTTTAATTATGATGTGGTTTATCGTCCAGGCTCCCAGAATGCTCCAGCTGCCTGCCTATCTCGCCTGCCCTTGCCTGACATTCCTACATTTCTGCGTTATGTCCACCTATTATCCAAAGTGGTCAATCGCTTTGCACCTATACAAATAATATTCACAGATTTATGCGTGGTATTGAGATGTCTATATCATGGCTTTCATGTGTATCTGCGTTAGGTCCCTCTATTATCCACACCGATGGATCCCTTTACAACTACAAAAATAATATTCACAGATTTGTTTAGACGTGGTAGTGCGATGTATATGTTTGGACTTTCATCTGTTTCTGCGTTAGGTCCCTCTATTATCCACAGAGTTCGATCGCTTTGCAACAACACAAAAATAATATTCACAGATGAATTTAGGCGATGTAGTGCGATGTCTATGTCGTGGCTTTCATGGGTTTCTGCGTTAGGTCCCTCAATTATCCACACAAGTCATTCGCTTTGCAACTACAAAAATAATATTCACAGATCAATTAGGGCGTAGTAGTGCGACTGATATGTCGTGGCTTTCCTACACTGTAAAGAATTTCACTGTAAATTAGTTTAATTTTTTTACAGTGCATCTACTTTAATTTATTTTAAGTATTTTACTGTATATTAAATTACAGTATATGACAGTAGAATAACCATATTTTATGGTAATTTTAGTGCATGCACTGTAATTTAACAACAGATTACTGTATATTGGATTACAGTATGACAGTAGAATAACTGGCTTTTACAGCAGTTTTACAGTATATGCCAGCATGTTACTGTTTATTTAAAAAAGCTATACTTTAATTCTTATAAATCATGAAAAATAAAGTAGAATTCCAGAAGGATACACATTCAATAAAATAGTGCTGTAGTTTATTTAAAGTGCTCAATTATTTGTACAGCAATTATTGACAGGCTTTAATCATAAGCATTAGATGCTGAGTTTAAATAGCATAAGAACAGTGTAGTGCTGACTTACAACAGCATCCAAACAGTACTGCACTGACTTACATTAGCATCAAAAACAGTGCATACACTGTTCTTGATGCTATTTCAAACTAGTGCTACACTGTTCTTGATACTGTTGTAAGTCAGTGCTACACTGTTCTTGATGCCATTTCAAACATAGCATCAAGAACAGTGTAGCACTGACAACAGCATCATGACCAGTGTAGCACTGGTTTGAAATAGCATCAATAACAGTGTAGCACTGGCTTAAACAGCATCAAGAACAGTGTAGCACCAGTCTGAAATAGCATCAAGAACCGTGTAGCACTGGTTTGAACCATGTGACAGTGAAAGGGCGAAAAAAGGAGAGAAGGGGAGAGCGAACAGTAAGAGAAAACTCCACTACACCGCTGGGCTGGTATCCTCAATCACCGACGACATGTGCCTGTAAAACAAACAAACAGAAAAACTGAGCAACAAAATGCCACTTGTAAAATATAAAAATGTCAGTAGGTGTGTAGTAAAGTTAAGTAGGGCTGGTGGAAAGAAAAAAGCCAAGCAGAAACTAGAAAAAGGCTTGATTTTATGAAGACTTTGTGAGCTTGCTTCAGCTTAAAAAAAGATAGTTGTAGTATTTTTAAGCAGCACTTAATGTAGTTAAAACAATAGATAAACTAGATATAGCCTTCCGTCATGTATTTTAAGAAGTCTGAAGAACAGCTCTTTTTAATGATGAACTGCTTTTTAAGCAGATGTTGAAGAGTAATTGAAGCTGAAGTTGAAGTACTTGATGCAAAAGCTGAAATAAGTAGTATTTCAAGTAGCTGAATCAGTGATTAAGACATTTGAGGTATTTGAAGCAGTAGGTGCAGTAGCTGAAGCAATAGTTGTAGCCTACAGTCCCCTACTGATCAATAAAATGAAAAGAATATAAGAATGTGGTACTGAAACAGTAGCATGACTGAATGAATGTGTCTAAGTAAAATCAACAGCAGTTGTTATAAAAGCAGATGATTAAAGCATAAGTAATTAAATATTTCAACTGCAACTTCAACTACAAGTATTGCTATTACTGCAATTTCTTGTAAACACCCACAAGTACAAGTAGACATTTTCAAATACTACTATAAAGGTGGTTGGGTGTTGCTAAGTGGTTGCTATGGTTCTTGGATGCTGCTTTAGCAAGCACACCAATATAAAAATTATAAGAAGTTTTTCGTGTGCTATTTTACTGGAGTTGAAGCAAGCACAAAATGAAGACATCATAGCGACAAGACAGCTGTGACCTACCTAGATGAAGTCCCACTCAAAGTCCAGCAAATTTTTCAACAGCGTGGCAACATGCGGGTTGACATTTGCAGCCCTCTTCTGAACCACCTTTCCGGTCTTCTTGGAGATAACCTTTCCATGGGTGGTCTTGCTTCCGCCTTCTGGATTTATACTGATGAACCGTCTTTAAAAAAATAAATAAATAAAAAATAATTTAAAAAGAGGACGGAAAAAATATGTCTCAAATACTGAAAATTGATAACTGCCACATTGGTCAGGTGACTGGACATGTATGTATGATTTCTTAGTCTATGATAATATGATATGAAAATATGTCAATTTCAGGAACACCAGTAATAGTTTAAGTTTTGTGCTTAAACTCGGAAGGAGGCGCTGCCTTACATGTAGTTTAAAATGTTTTGCGTTCAAAGTTCTCCATTAAATAACAAATTTCAAGAAGGATCTTCATCAGACAAGAGAAACAGTTAAAAATGACACAGGTAATAAAAGTCAGCGGTATTGTATGTTACACTGAGGGTTAAGATAATTTAGAGGCTAGTTGGATGACTGGAGGAGGAGCTCCCATCCCATATTGGCCCAAATCAAGGAAATGATCACAACACCTTAACGTGCAAAATGAAATTATATAAAACATCAGGTCACCCTATCATTAAAATACACTTTTGCACTTTGAGGTGTTGTGATTGTTGCCTTCATATTGACCAATATGGAGTGGGAACTCTTCCTCTTCCGGTCATCTAATAGGTCTCTAAATTAACTATCATCACTACATACAATACAGCTGAGCTTGGTACCATGTCATTTTCCTCTAGTAATAGCTACCTTTGAATGAATTCCAGGGTTTTGGAGGCCTCATCTTGATACTGGAGGTTGAAAACGTAGAACACTGCAAACAGTGCAGCAAGTCCTGATGCAAAAGTCGGTTGAGTGCCCTCACAGACCACGTGCCCCTCCATGCTGATCATCCACTGGCAGTTTGTCATGGGCTCATTTCCTATGAAATACAAAGTTCAAAATTAGGTGGAATCTCCAGTTCCAAAAGTATTTTCTATCTTGTCCAGTGAGACCTGAGCCATTTGGATAGATGAACACAATATTTCTTAAAGGAAAAAAAGAAGAAAAAAGGTAGCTGATTGGATTGTCAGATGGGGCTGTACAAGGGCAGAAAATACTTTTTGATCTGGAGAATCCTTCCACTTTTAATATCTTTTGCAGTTTTGTTGAGCAAAATGTATCTTAATTAAAAATACAATTAATGTACTGTTTTCCAGACATATAATTACACGGATGGACATGTAACTTGCACAAGCTCTTTCATTAGTTACCTCATTCTCATTATGAAATAAGGTTCTTTTAAAATGTACATCAAAATACATACAAAGCAAAATGAGCCGAGGACTGGCTGGTAGAGTGAACTTTCTCTCAATGTCAGCAGATGTGGAGGACACCTGTAAAGTTCAACAAAATAATAATGTTATAGTATGTGTATAATCACAAGAATCAATCAGCAAACAATGATCAATACTCACATCAGCAAGAATCATTAAGCCATCTGGGCTCTCACCGAAATGAGCCAAAAGAAGCTGAACTACATGGAAAGTCAAATCCCCATCCAAACCCTGGGAAACAACAGCTTGGACATCACAGTGGTTTAAATGAGTTCTGAAGTACTCCACAATTGCGCGACCACATTCCTGAATAGAAAGCTCCAAAACTTGAAGTACTTTGACATCTGTCAACAGCTCAAAATGAGCATAGATGCCTCTCTGAGTAAAAACGTATGGCCATTTGCTTTTTAGATCTTCAATGGAGGATGCAGGAATTGCATTTATGCGGGTACGCTGAAGGCTGTATGTAGTTTCCATGAGATTTAGCACTTCTGCCCTTTGTCCCCCATTCAAACCTTTCTGCTGGTAAATGTTCTCCATTTGGTACTGCTTCTCTTCCAATGTGTCAGTAGTCTCCTCTTTTGGGGGCTCTGGTTGGAATCGTGTGCAGCCATAGGTATCAACTGGGCCACACTGAGGTCCAGTTTCCCCGCGGCATCCCACTGAACGCTGTCGATACAGCCCACCCCTGTTGATATTCTCAATGCAAGTTTTTACCTGCTGAAGAAGTGAGGTGAAGCCACCTGCAATGAGGACTCCTTTTTTGGTCATGTCAGCGAAACTCTTTGGGTACTGCATAACAATCTTGTGACAAATTGTGCGGCACTGGGAGCGAGTGGGATTGGGGTTGTATTCTAATTTCATCCACTACCACTCTGATCATCTGGCGCCGCCATTTGGAAGAAGGCCTCTGACCATTTGTAATGGCTGAAAGTATTTCCTGCGGCATCTTGTCCCATGGCACCACAAATATGTCAGGCCATGATATGTCTTGTGGAGGTACACCACTGGCCTGTTTTGGTAGTGAATGTGGTGATGAACTGGCGGAAGGGGGGGGATACTGGTGAGTGAGGATGAGGTGGATGAGAGTGAGGAGTTAGGAAGTAGAAGCACTTGAATCTGAGGAATCAATGTCAATAACCTGGAGATCCAAAGTGATGGTCTCAGTTTCTGAAACAACAAAGACTTCAACATTAATGAATGTTAAAGAAGAATATCACTACTTTCAATAATCATCAATATATACAGTCAATATTGGCATGCACTTTATGCAGAAGTGATTATACTTTTACTTAATGAAAATGTGCCTATGGCTGGATAAATATTAATTACCTAATCTGAAGGCCTCCAGTAATTTTCTCTGCTGTATAACAGGCCTTTGATGTTCTCCTGTTGGCCATATTTCAGGTCAGCCACAGAGTCGACACCAGACGTCTGAAGCGTGGAGACAATCTGCAGCTGTGTCTCCACAGACAGACTGGGCAAAGTCTTGAGGATAATCATCTTGATATTCTCTTCCAGTGAAGACATATGCTAATAGGTTGGGATAGAATGATGAAGAATTAAAAGTGGCATTCCCCAAACAGTGTACTGTGTCAATGGGTAATAGTCAAGTAGCTTCTCATGAGCAACACAGCAGTAGGCTCCGTGCACTGGTTTAATGTAATAAACACCAAATTCTGGCAGACGCACAGCTTGATATTGTTCAGTAATGATAAAAAAACACAGGAGCTCCTATGAATAAGAGCCTGTTTAATTTTACCAACAATAAGGCCGTCATCGTTATGAATTATCACAACGAACCTTTTACTCCTGTATTCAGTCCCTTTTACTGACACAGCATGGGTAACCAGAGTGTGTAGAGGATCAAAGTTGTAATGAGCAACTGACTGTCTGATGTTATCATTGTAGTCTTTCAAGACAAACTCTGTGCATCTTTCCACCACAACATCAGGTGGGAAACGGGGGCCAGCACCTAGAAAAGGTTGCAAAAATTGATTTCTCTCTGCCAAGGTACTGCATAGGTTTTTTTTAAAGTTTTGCAGTTTCTTGCACATCGCTTGAAGTATGTATGTTTACTTTCAAACCTTAATGTCCACAAGTGGATGAGTGGTCCAAAGTGAAAGATGAGTTCAGGATAATGGAGGATATAGTGGTGCTTTGGCTTAAGCGGGTGATCTGGAAAGATTTTTATTCTAAAATCCAAATACTCCTCTATTAGGACCCCTAAATAGGCTACCTGCCCCCTGGAAATAGCTGGAGCAGCAATGAGGTCCACAATCTCCCTGAGCTGTAAAATTAGCTGCCATACCTCACTGTCACCTGCATTTACTATTTTGTCACCAATTAACACGGGTGACATCCTGAGAAAGCACCAGTTCTGGACTGCATGTCCAGACAGCTTCTCTGCACCTGGGTTCACCTCACAGGGTTTGTTGCTTGCATCACTACCAAGATATTTGAACTGTGTTATGCGGCGATTCAAATCAAGATATGTGAACTGTTTCTCCACAATGACAAGATGTTTAATGTAAAGTGCCAAATCAAAAGAAACAGTGCCCTCAAAAAGGTCATGGCCAAAGCAAGGAGGTAACCCAGGCTGGCATACATGAAAATATGTCAAGTCATTGAAAACTGAGTCAAATTTGAATTGATTTCCTGATATGACTTTTCTGTACGATCTTGGCCCTTAGCAAGAGGATTTGCTGCAAATGTTGCACGGTCAATCTCACAATATCTACAGATGTGTATACTGTTGCAGAAATTCTCTGTAAAGCCAAGTAAGGCATTGGAATGCCACTTGTCCCAAGAGCTTTTAGGTCCTTTGTCAGAGAGCCAAACACTATCTCTTGGCCAAAATACTTAATCCTGTTCTTTACATAGCAATACCAGTTGCATGTGATCAATGTTTGACCTATTGTAGGGTAAAATATTAGCAAAAGTGGCATATACTGGAAGGACTTTGTGTCCCTGACCCAAGCGGATTTACAACCTCAAAAGCATCCTGATAAAGAATTAGGCCTACGGACGAATTGTTTAGCTCAAACATCTTGTTATTTTCAATGACTGTGCCATCCCACACATCTCTGAGCACATACTCTGAGATGACATTGGTGTTTGAATGCCAGTGTTCCATCACATTAGACTGCAGAATAGATGCAACAGTGTCTTTGATGGGGATATATTGCACAAAACACTCTTTGCCTGATTCATTTTGGCCCAAACAAATGGGCATTGGCTCAACATAATGAAAGTTAGTTTTGAAAACAGTTTTTCTTCTCTGATCAGATTTAAGTGTTTGGGTATTACATTTTCTGAAAAGATCATCACATTTTAGAGTATCAGTCACATTCTCTATGTCAGTTTCAGCAAGACCAAGATTTACTAGCTTTTTCTTGAGTTTGAAAAAGATGTGACTGACTTATATCATGAATCTGTTGGTAGTCCTCTATAATAGTCTGAATCACAGAGGCTGGAAGGAGAAATTTGGCTTGCAACTTAAGATAAAACATTGCTAAGTTTCTGAAAAACTGTTTCTTCCACAGCCTCTGGTCATACTTCTGACTGTTCACAACTTGGATCATCAAGCTGCATACCACTATCCCCATCAATATCTTGTGAACTGGATGGATTAACAATGCAGTCAATCAAACCCTCTTCTGGGGACTTTTTATGCTTCCTTGACATATGTGATGTGAATGAAGACTGGACTTTGAATGTCTTGTCACAGTTTCTGAAAGGACATGCCACCTCTTTCCCTTCTCTGATATGCAATTTCAAATGTGAAAAAAAGCTCTGAGTATTCTCACTTTTTTCATTCTGCACAAGCCAACATGACAAGTTAAATCAACAACACAGTGCTGTGTAGACCTAGACTGGCCCCAGTAGTGGCGATAGCTGTGAGATTTAAATGTTCTTAAGTTTTGGAAAGTTCTGTGACATCCAGGATAAACACACCTAAAAGAAGCATTGGGTATGCAACTGTGGGTCCGCATGTGCCTCACATATGTTAACACATCAGTGCAAGTCTTAGCACATATGTCACACAATATCATCTTGCTCTAGTTAAATGGTCTGTCTTTAACAAAGATGAATTTTCAGTGTTTGTTTGATGAAAGAAAATGTGTTTAGGAAATGGAAAGAACTGTATGTTAGTCAAACATGGCAAAATAGACTAATACGTTAATATCATCAGTTTAAATGAATGGACTTGCCTATATGTGATAAACTGATTAAGCGAAGGAAAGGAAGCTGACTTTTATCAATTCCTAAATGACTATATTGGAAAGAAAGAGATTACTACAGTGGAGTACACAATAAAATGTGAATGCATTTTGCTCCAGGGAATAACACAGTGACACACCTCACTTTTCCATCTGCTTCCACATCAACAATTCTAGCTCCCCACTTGCTTTTGAAAATCTTCTGGCTTTCTCCTGTTTGCTGTTGTACTGTCGGCTCTATAATAGCACAAGTAAACAAGTTAATTACATCTTCACACAACATTAGCCAGACACCTCAGTTCAGTAACGTTAACTGTACTGGCTATATTTGCTTGCTGCAACTGAGTCTAAGGATGCAATATTTTATTTATAGATATATTTTATAAAATGGGTGGGCTAATAGGCTAGCTTGTATTCGTAACGTTTTAAACTAAGTTAAATTAATAAAGAATAAGATGACCTCAAATAAACTTTACAAAGGTCCGAAACTTTGCTGCTTGCTAGCTAGCTAGGTTAGCTAACACTGCTCAAGCTACAGAGCTAAACTAGTTTCTTTGCTAGGAAGAAGTTCGAAGCTAGCCAGTACACGTAGCAGGTCAGCGGCTTATCCGCCGGTACACACGGCGGAACAACGGCTTATCCGCCGGTACACACGTGGCGGAACAGCGGCTTATGCTCAAGCTACAGAGCTAGCTTCGAGCTTCTTCGCTAATTAATTTAGTAACTTAATGAAACAGACCAAATTCTGAAAGTGTGAAATCTTAGAAGTTTAATAATTATGCAGACAAAACAATACTGGACGCTGACATTATCAGAAGATAAGCATAACGTTAATAGCTGGCTAGCTACCTCCTTTCTTGAACTTCACGTGGACTGCTCTTACCGAAGCTGTGCAGTCCAAATGTGTCGGTCGCAAATGAGTTGGCTCGTGTTGACTCCTTTACGTGAACGATGGAAGTTGGCTCACGTCTGAGAGTTTGTTTGTTAATACACACAGCTCGGCAGTCCATGCACTGACTGCGTGAGACAGTCTACAGGGCACAGAGACTAGAGGAGAGCGCAAACAGTGGAAAAACAAGATGAGCCGAAGAGTTCCCATACAGCTGAGCCAAATGATCCAACTCACCCCATCACATCAAGCTCAGGAAAAAACAACGTTTTCTCACTCAAAATGAGTTTGAGCAGTTTAATAGTGTTATCATGAAAACGAAACAGTGCCTACAATAATCAGTGCTGATGCTGATCGATGCTGATGTATGGTGACTGGACTTGTAAAGGGATGATGGCGCGTGTTTCCACAGCTTGACAGAAAATACTGTATTATGCTGATAAATAAGTTATCTATTGTTATTGGTTAACTGACCGCATTACTGTTAATTTGCATGTGAGAAACAGCCTACGTTAGCGAGCAAACCACCTCCGACATGCTCTGCAAGTTTGCTGGTAGCCATTTCTGTGCGACCTGCAAAGCCTCGCATATGACGCGACCAGCGCGCTTCTAAACTCAAACATACCACAGTTAGACACTAAACATGACTACTATAGATAAATCCATTAAACGTTATTACAGAAATTCATCAGCCTGCCTCGCATTTGGTGAGCTAGGGACAATCCTTTATCATGTTCACTCTGAAGTCTTGCGTCAGGATCTCCACCTCCACTAAAATTAGCTAATGCTAGCTAGCTAGTATTAATTAGCCAACACGGTTCAACGTTCAAGCTAACCTAGAGTAAGTTACACCGCCAGGTCAAACACGAACAAGTGTTTAATTAAAAGCTCTACAATGTTGCATTCCCATTTACTCTGTCATTCATTTGCCAGTTATTTTCTTGAACATTGTCAGGCCGACTGCAAACATGATAATGTTCGAGTTCGTTCATGTTTTTTCCGATGGTGTAACTTGCTCTGCCCTTCGACGTTGCTCAAGTATGTTAGGGGCTGTGTAGCTCATAGCTAAGCTAACAGCTTGGTGGCTAACAAAGACCAGCAAAACTCACTTCTGTAGCGTTATGTACGCAGAATAAATACCACTTTTCATATTTTCACAGCATAACTGAACTTGCTATGCTAGCTAGCTAAGTATAACATTAGCTATTTCTAATGCTACCTAAATAGCTGAGGATATACGACAGTAATGAAACTTGCTAAGCTGTTAGGTGGTTTATCTAACTAATATTAAGTAAAATAATACACACATATAACTATTTAGTTTACATTTTTACCACAGAGGTACAAATGCACAGCTCACCCATGGCTGGACCCAGAGCAGTTGGAGCATAAAGAGCGGGAATATGCTTATAATTACCCATAATGCAAAGTTACATCAGTAAAAATGACTTTTTCCATAATTTAGGAATAACGGACCATTTTCTTTATTAAATACAGATATCTTACTGTTAATTCACAAATATTTTTTACAGTGTAATTGCTTTAGGTCCCTCTATTATTCACAGCGGTCGATCGCTTTGCACCTATAAAAATAATAATCACAGATTAAATTGGCGTGGTAGTGCGATGTATACACTGTAACCAATTGCTGTAATTTTTACAGTAAGATCTTACGGTAAACCACTGTTTTACGATTTTGCGTTGTAATACTGTAAAACGCAATGCATCCTGGGCAACCTTTTGACTACAACTGTCAACTGTATATTTAGCAGTAAAATATGAGCAAAAAACAGGTGGTGAGATTTTCCACCGGAAAGAAGAATAATTCCAGTAATCCACTGCTGTGCTGTGGGACCACGGGACAACTCAAGCAGCCGAAACAAGCAGTCTTTGTAAGTATAAAAATACACCTTTGTTTTCGAAATGCATGTAATGTTACACTAGCCTGCCTAAATTGGCGAAAATACTAAACATGTAACTTAATGTAAGCGTTAGTGCTTTCTATAAAGCTAGCTAGCAAACTTGGCTTGGCTGTGTACATTTAGGCAGTCAAATTGGGACGCGTCTGTGGCAGAAATCTTCATACAAAGATGGTAATGTAAAAAAACGGATTATAGCTCATGCACTTTAACATATTTGTGTATGTCTCGTGAAATGACGTTTATCAGCGAGCTGAAATCGGTATCGGTCCAGAACGCTAGCGAGCTAGCTAGTTAGCTAGCGCTACTTGGTGTTGCAGCCACAGAACTGGCTGTGTTAATTAGCTAGCTAGCTACCGATCTAAATCCAGCGTTCAACGTTACATTAAAATTTGAGTTTGATCACTACTAAATACGAACGGTTGTTGAAAACCATTGTCAAGCCTGTTGGTTTTATTTCATGGTTGGTTTAACTGTGTGCCCTGCAGTTAGCTAAATGGCTAGCTACTAGCTAGCGGACCTGAGAGCCTAGCTAGCTACTAGCGATTGTCGACCCAAACCGTTGCTTTTACGTTGTAAGGTTTTCAGATCATTCAAACAAAAAAAATAATTCCTTTGCGTCTTTCTTTAACTTAGAAAGCCACCGTCGCGGGCAACGTTGTGTTTGAAACTGAGAAAATATAGCTAGCTGACTATTAACTAGGAATGTTCTAATTTCAAGCTAGCATTAGTTTAGTTAGAGTAATATCATTCATTAGTTTAAAAAAAGTTTAGAACCAGTGCAGTAAATCATTAATTTGACGATAACTACCTGTTAACTAAGAACACAGACCATTTTTTTTTGCAGGATTATTTTCAGGAGGAATTTATGACATTTCTGAGATTGTAGTTTTTTTCCTACAGCTTAGGTAGGTTAGTTAACCAGCATCACTGTGATGAGCTATTTTGTTTTGTTGAGGTTTTAATATTCAGTTTAGGTTTGAACTTGAAATCAATGATATGTACATTTGCAAATTGTGTAACAGTGAGTGTAATACTCTTCTAGCCTTCACCCAGCACATGAAGTTACATAGAAATGCACCAAACCAAACATTTACTTGTGGTATTGTTCACGTTCATTTAGAAAATTTACTGCTTTTAAATCTCATTTGTATAGAGATCACAAGGAATATCAAAGATCTAGCAGACATTCCCAGTTTCAGTTAACAGATTCAAAATTAATTTGTCATACAGAAGGTTGTCATTTTGAATGTGGATATTTGAAAGATTTCATTTCTCACTTGAAGGGCCATTTACAACAGGGCAGAAAAACTGTTTGTCCTTTCAGAGGATGTGTAAAAACATTTACTGTAAAATCCACATTTGCTTCTCATGTATCTAGAGCACACAAAAACAGCTCAGTTGAACATCTTCAGGAACAACTACTGGTAAACCCAAGTGAAACTGTTAGGCCTACTCAGAGTCTTGATACATCTTTCAGTGATGATGAACCCGAGCACTGTGAATCAGATGTTTCCCCTGGTATGTTTAATGTGGATGAAGCTCTCTTCTTTAAGAACCTGACACTATTTTATTTGAAGCTTCAAGCAAAGTTGTTGTTACCTGCATCAGTAATTAAGACAGTTATTGAAGGATTTGAAGAAATCCATGACCTTGGACAGTCTCATGTATTTGCAAAATTAACTGAGAAATTGACATTACTTGGAACCGATGACACTACCATAAAAAATGTAATCAAGGAACTTGCAAAAGAAGATCTTCTTAAGACTGGAAATAGGCTTTTACGAACAGATCAGTGCAGGAAGACAATGTTCAAAAACAGCTTCAACTATGTTGGACCAATGCCATTATATTTAGGCTTAAATGAATCTGGAAAAGAGTGTTTTACCCAATATAACCCTTTAAAAGAAACCCTTACTTCCCTATTTGAGTCTAAATCTGTCTGGAAACAGTATAAGAATGTGCATTCTCATGTAACAGACCCTGATATTCTGCAAGATATTTGGGATGGAGAGGTTGTATTGCAGAATGAACTGTTTCAGACCAAAGGGTCATCTTTAGCCCTGATACTCTACCAAGACTCATTTGAGGTGGTAAACCCATTGGGTTCAGGGAAAAAGAAGCACAAGGTACTTGCTGTTTATTCAACTCTAGGTGATATCCCACCACATTACAGATCAAATACTGATCATATGCAACTTGTGCTTTTGTGCAAGGAACAAGATTTTAAACATTTTGGACAAGAAGCAGTTTTTAGGCAGTTGATAATAGATCTTAAGGAGCTGGAGGATAGTGGGATTGTCCTGAAGGATGGTCGTGTTTTGAGGGGTGGTTTGTGTGCCATAGCTGGAGATAATCTAGGCTCTCACAATATTGGAGGCTTTATGGAAAATTTTAGTAAGAGTGTATATTTTTGCCGATTTTGTGACATTGACAGAGAAACGTTTGTCACATCCATTGTCAACTGGTACAACAAGAACTGTCCAGTCCTATCAACAGAATCTACAGGGTAGAGAAGTGAATGACAAGGACAGTGCATTTGGCATCAAATTTGATTCAGTTTTCAACCAGCTTAGATTTTTTCATGTGTGTCAGCCTGGTTTACCTCCATGTCTGGGTCATGATCTCTTTGAGGGTGTTGTATCATTTGACTTAGCTCTGTATATTAATCATTTAGTAACTCAGGAAAAGCATTTTATGT
The DNA here is from genome assembly GCF_904425465.1 of Colossoma macropomum. NCBI lineage: Eukaryota > Metazoa > Chordata > Actinopteri > Characiformes > Serrasalmidae > Colossoma > Colossoma macropomum. Next base: position 40,666,268 of record NW_023494799.1, read on the forward strand.
ATGCAGAGTTAAACCGATGCATCAGTCAGTTTAAATATCTTGGTGCTGATGCTAACGACAAACCTCCTGAAATTAGCCCAGGCAGTGAAAAGTTGTCTGGACATGCTGTGCAAAATTGGTGTCTTTTGAGAGTACTACCTCTCTTAACTGGGGACAGAATTGAAAATCCAGAAGATAGTACAGTATGGCAGTTGGTTTTGCTTCTGCGATAAATAGTGGGTTACATATGTGCACCTGTTATTACTCCAGATCAGGTGGCATATTTGAAAGTTCTCATTGATGAATATATTGATTTCAGAGCTCACACCTTTCCAGAGCATCCCCTAAAGCCAAAACACCACTATCTGTGTCACTACCCTGCACTCATCATTAAGTTTGGGCCTCTTATACGTTTGTGGACGTTAAGATTCGAAAGCAAGCATACTTATTTTAAACAGTGTGCTCGAAAATTGCACAATTTTAAAAACCTATGTGCAACCCTAGCAGAAAGGCATCAACTCCTCAAGGCATACTTGGGTGCTGGCAGTATATTTCCTCCTGTGATTCAGATTGACAAGGGACCTGAATTTTATTCCAGTGACTTCAATGATGAGATTAAAAAGGCAGTTTCTCCATTTGATTTTGTGTCCAGCAATACAATTGCTGTTAATGACATAATTATGAAAGGTACAAAGTACAAAAGGGGGATGTATGTAGTCATTGGAAGGGATAAGGATGGATTGCTAGTAGGAGAGGTTGGTTCATCTGGGTGTCTATTCACTCGAAGTAGCAGCACAGACCTCTACTTTAATTTGCATGAAGCAAGAAGATCTTCTTGATTATTACCCATTACTAGAGTACAAGGTATATGATTTATCAATAATAGTTCTCCATCACTCATTCCCTTCTTTGTAGAATCATGTCTTTGACTGCAGAGAAGATAAGAGAGGCAATCTTGGCAGTACTACCAAGCTTGCCAAAACAAACCCTTTCATCCCTACTGGAGAAACTGGCGAGCATAGGAGTGGAAAGCGAGTCAGATTTGAAGCTGATTAAAGAGGAGGATCTACAGGAACTCCTAAGACCTATTCAGTGTCGCAAACTACTACAAGCGTGGAGCACTGAGGGTAATGTACCTCATTGGTTAAGTGATTAAAAGTTTGGTCAGAAAAGATGGCTTTTGATTTTTTTGGTATAAGTTAGTTAACTTTAAAATTAAATGTTTGTATGTAATTTTATTAATGTAGAACGCTGTTACTATAGATGCTTGTATATTTGAAACAACTTGTCACTAATATTTCTGCATTGTTGTAATGTGTTCAGCAGAGATAACATGTGTCAAAGATCTGCAGTCAGAGACCAGCAGTTCATCACCTGTAGACGTATCAAGTAGTCCATCTTTTTGGAATACCTCCTCCACCTCTAGCACGCCAAGTCCAGCCAGCACAAACAGCAGGTCCAGCACAGTAGACCTCAATACTTGGCCTGACAGCTTCAAGGTACCGTGGAGCAAGATGTCACATGGAATAAAAATGGCTATAGCCAGAGAGCAGCGCCCTTCTCCTAGAGATCGTCGGGAGATGGTTCGAATCGTCTTACTATTGCCAAGATGATTGTAAAGCGGTATCCAAAAAGCTTTGCAGACATTCTGAAGGATGGCACCAGAATTGGGAGTGGTTATGCCTCTCTTGTAAACCAACTGAAAACTCGTGTTTAACACCTCAACCGTGACAGCATGGTAGCAAGACACAGAAGGGTCAAAGGCGTCTCTAGTTCATCTGCTAAAAACAGTGCAAGAGGGCCGTCAGACCAGTATGGGTGCGTCAGATGGCAACCTGATTGTCCTCAAGGGGAAACTGAAGCCAGTCTAGAAGAGAAGCAAAATGAAATGAAAGAGCTTTATGCTCGCGAGGGTCCAGCAGGAGCAGACAGAGGGCACCTCACGCAGCTCATAGAGGCAACATACTACCTGCAGCGTAAATCCATCAATGCAAGCCCAGCACCATCAATAGTGGAGCTGAGAAGGGGCTGGCCTTATCTCTTCACACCAAAGGAACTTTACAATCACTTCAAGCTACTTACAGACATCTCCATCCTCGAAAAAATGGATGAAGCAATTGAGGACAAGGAGGAAAGATGATTGTGCAGTTTTTCTGGCAAAAGCCAACAAATGGAGAAGT
>NW_023494800.1:0-100000 GCF_904425465.1 Colossoma macropomum
GCTTGCATGTGGCGGATACCGACAGGCGCTTTAAATCCGCTCTTTTTTCGTGTTTGTCGTGGTGACGTCTTTAATTTGGCTTAAATTCAGTTGGAACGTCTTTCTAGTGCAATCGAAGGCGTCACAATGACAAAAAAGGCGCTTGCATGTGGCGGATACCGGCAGGCGCCTTTAAATCCGCTCCTTTTTTCGTGTTTGTCGTGGTGACGTCTTTAATTTGGCTTAAATTCAGTTGGAACGTCTTTCTAGTGCAATCGAAGGCGTCACAATGACAAAAAAGGCGCTTGCATGTGGCGGATACCGGCAGGCGCCTTTAAATCCGCTCCTTTTTCGTGTTTGTCGTGGTGACGTCTTTAATTTGACTTAAATTCAGTTGGAACGTCTTTCTAGTGCAATCGAAGGCGTCACAATGACAAAAAAGGCGCTTGCATGTGGCGGATACCGGCAGGCGCCTTTAAATCCGCTCCTTTTTTCGTGTTTGTCGTGGTGACGTCTTTAATTTGGCTTAAATTCAGTTGGAACTCTTTCTAGTGCAATCGAAGGCGTCACAATGACAAAAAAAGGCGCTTGCATGTGGCGGATACCGGCAGGCGCCTTAAATCCGCTCCTTTTTTCGTGTTTGTCGTGGTGACGTCTTTAATTTGGCTTAAATTCAGTTGGAACGTCTTTCTAGTGCAATCGAAGCGTCACAATGACAAAAAAGGCGCTTGCATGTGGCGGATACCGGCAGGCGCCTTTAAATCCGCTCCTTTTTTCGTGTTTGTCGTGGTGACGTCTTTAATTTGGCTTAAATTCAGTTGGAACGTCTTTCTAGTGCAATCGAAGGCGTCACAATGACAAAAAAGGCGCTTGCATGTGGCGGATACCGGCAGGCGCATTTAAATCCGCTCCTTTTTTCGTGTTTGTCGTGGTGACGTCTTTAATTTGGCTTAAATTCAGTTGGAACGTCTTTCTAGTGCAATCGAAGGCGTCACAATGACAAAAAAGGCGCTTGCATGTGGCGGATACCGGCAGGCGCCTTTAAATCCGCTCCTTTTTTCGTGTTTGTCGTGGTGACGTCTTTAATTTGACTTAAATTCAGTTGGAACGTCTTTCTAGTGCAATCGAAGGCGTCACAATGACAAAAAAGGCGCTTGCATGTGGCGGATACCGGCAGGCGCCTTTAAATCCGCTCCTTTTTTCGTGTTTGTCGTGGTGACGTCTTTAATTTGGCTTAAATTCAGTTGGAACGTCTTTCTAGTGCAATCGAAGGCGTCACAATGACAAAAAAGGCGCTTGCATGTGGCGGATACCGGCAGGCGCCTTTAAATCCGCTTCTTTTTCGTGTTTGTCGTGGTGACGTCTTTAATTTGGCTTAAATTCAGTTGGAACGTCTTTCTAGTGCAATCGAAGGCGTCACAATGACAAAAAAGGCGCTTGCATGTGGCGGATACCGGCAGGCGCCTTTAAATCCGCTCCTTTTTCGTGTTTGTCGTGGTGACGTCTTTAATTTGGCTGAAATTCAGTTGGAACGTCTTTCTAGTGCAATCGAAGGCGTCACAATGACAAAAAAGGCGCTTGCATGTGGCGGATACCGGCAGGCGCATTTAAATCCGCTCCTTTTTTCGTGTTTGTCGTGGTGACGTCTTTAATTTGGCTTAAATTCAGTTGGAACGTCTTTCTAGTGCAATCGAAGACGTCACAATGACAAAAAGGCGCTTGCATGTGGCGGATACCGGCAGGCGCATTTAAATCCGCTCCTTTTTCGTGTTTGTCGTGGTGACGTCTTTAATTTGGCTTAAATTCAGTTGGAACGTCTTTCTAGTGCAATCGAAGCGTCACAATGACAAAAAAGGCGCTTGCATGTGGCGGATACCGGCAGGCGCCTTTAAATCCGCTCCTTTTTTCGTGTTTGTCGTGGTGACGTCTTTAATTTGGCTTAAATTCAGTTGGAACGTCTTTCTAGTGCAATCGAAGGCGTCACAATGACAAAAAAGGCGCTTGCATGTGGCGGATACCGGCAGGCGCATTTAAATCCGCTCCTTTTTTCGTGTTTGTGTGGTGACGTCTTTAATTTGGCTTAAATTCAGTTGGAACGTCTTTCTAGTGCAATCGAAGGCGTCACAATGACAAAAAGGCGCTTGCATGTGGCGGATACCGGCAGGCGCATTTAAATCCGCTCCTTTTTCGTGTTTGTCGTGGTGACGTCTTTAATTTGGCTTAAATTCAGTTGGAACGTCTTTCTAGTGCAATCGAAGGCGTCACAATGACAAAAAAGGCGCTTGCATGTGGCGGATACCGGCAGGCGCCTTTAAATCCGCTCCTTTTTTCGTGTTTGTCGTGGTGACGTCTTTAATTTGCTTAAATTCAGTTGGAACGTCTTTCTAGTGCAATCGAAGGCGTCACAATGACAAAAAAGGCGCTTGCATGTGGCGGATACCGGCAGGCGCCATTAAATCCGCTCCTTTTTTCGTGTTTGTCGTGGTGACGTCTTTAATTTGGCTTAAATTCAGTTGGAACGTCTTTCTAGTGCAATCGAAGGCGTCACAATGACAACAAAGGCGCTTCCATGTGGCGGATTCCGGCCGGCGTCATTAAATCCGCTACTTTTTTCATGTTTGTCGTGGTGACGTCTTTAATTTGGCTTAAATTCAGTTGGAACGTCTTTCTAGTGCAGTCGAAGGCGTCACAATGACAAAAAAGGCGCTTGCATGTGGCGGATACCGGCAGGCGCATTTAAATCCGCTCCTTTTTTCGTGTTTGTCGTGGTGACGTCTTAAATTTGGCTTAAATTCAGTTAGAACGTCTTTCTAGTGCAATCGAAGGCGTCACAATGACAAAAAAGGCGTTTGCATGTGGCGGATACAGGCAGGCGCATTTAAATCCGCTCCTTTTTTCGTGTTTGTTGTGGTGACGTCTTTAATTTGGCTTAAATTCAGTTGGAACGTCTTTCTAGTGCAATCGAAGGCGTCACAATGACAAAAAAGGCGCTTGCATGTGGCGGATACCGACAGGCGCATTTAAATCCGCTTCTTTTTTCGTGTTTGTCGTGGTGACGTCTTTAATTTGGCTTAAATTCAGTTGGAACGTCTTTCTAGTGCAATCGAAGGCGTCACAATGACAAAAAAGGCGCTTGCATGTGGCGGATACCGGCAGGCGCCTTTAAATCCGCTCCTTTTTTCGTGTTTGTCGTGGTGACGTCTTTAATTTGGCTTAAATTCAGTTGGAACGTCTTTCTAGTGCAATCGAAGACGTCACAATGACAAAAAAGGCGCTTGCATGTGGCGGATACCGGCAGGCGCATTTAAATCCGCTCCTTTTTTCGTGTTTGTCGTGGTGACGTCTTTAATTTGGCTTAAATTCAGTTGGAACGTCTTTCTAGTGCAATCGAAGGCGTCACAATGACAAAAAAGGCGCTTGCATGTGGCGGATACCGGCAGGCGCCTTTAAATCCGCTTCTTTTTTCGTGTTTGTCGTGGTGACGTCTTTAATTTGGCTGAAATTCAGTTGGAACGTCTTTCTAGTGCAATCGAAGGCGTCACAATGACAAAAAGGCGCTTGCATGTGGCGGATACCGACAGGCGCATTTAAATCCGCTCCTTTTTTCGTGTTTGTCGTGGTGACGTCTTTAATTTGGCTTAAATTCAGTTGGAACGTCTTTCTAGTGCAATCGAAGACGTCACAATGACAAAAAAGGCGCTTGCATGTGGCGGATACCGGCAGGCGCCTTTAAATCCGCTTCTTTTTTCGTGTTTGTCGTGGTGACGTCTTTAATTTGGCTTAAATTCAGTTGGAACGTCTTTCTAGTGCAATCGAAGACGTCACAATGACAAAAAAGGCGCTTGCATGTGGCGGATACCGGCAGGCGCCTTTAAATCCGCTTCTTTTTTCGTGTTTGTCGTGGTGACGTCTTTAATTTGGCTTAAATTCAGTTGGAACGTCTTTCTAGTGCAATCGAAGACGTCACAATGACAATAAAAGGCGCTTGCATGTGGCGGATACCGGCAGGCGCCTTTAAATCCGCTCCTTTTTTCGTGTTTGTCGTGGTGACGTCTTTAATTTGGCTTAAATTCAGTTGGAACGTCTTTCTAGTGCAATCGAAGACGTCACAATGACAAAAAAGGCGCTTGCATGTGGCGGATAGCCGCAGGCGCATTTAAATCCGCTTCTTTTTCGTGTTTGTCGTGGTGACGTCTTTAATTTGGCTTAAATTCAGTTGGAACGTCTTTCTAGTGCAATCGAAGACGTCACAATGACAAAAAAGGCGCTTGCATGTGGCGGATACCGGCAGGAGCATTTAAATCCGCTTCTTTTTTCGTGTTTGTCGTGGTGACGTCTTTAATTTGGCTTAAATTCAGTTGGAACGTCTTTCTAGTGCAATCGAAGGCGTCACAATGACAAAAAGGCGCTTGCATGTGGCGGATACCGGCAGGAGCATTTAAATCCGCTCCTTTTTTCGTGTTTGTCGTGGTGACGTCTTTAATTTGACTTAAATTCAGTTGGAACGTCTTTCTAGTGCAATCGAAGGCGTCACAATGACAAAAAAGGCGCTTGCATGTGGCGGATAGCGACAGGAGCATTAAATCCGCTTCTTTTTTCGTGTTCGTCGTGGTGACGTCTTTAATTTGACTTAAATTCAGTTGGAACGTCTTTCTAGTGCAATCGAAGACGTCACAATGACAAAAAAGGCGCTTGCATGTGGCGGATACCGGCAGGCGCATTTAAATCCGCTCCTTTTTCGTGTTTGTCGTGGTGACGTCTTTAATTTGGCTTAAATTCAGTTGGAACGTCTTTCTAGTGCAATCGAAGACGTCACAATGACAAAAAAGGCGCTTGCATGTGGCGGATACCGGCAGGAGCATTTAAATCCGCTTCTTTTTTCGTGTTTGTCGTGGTGACGTCTTTAATTTGGCTTAAATTCAGTTGGAACGTCTTTCTAGTGCAATCGAAGGCGTCACAATGACAAAAAAGGCGCTTGCATGTGGCGGATACCGGCAGGCGCATTTAAATCCGCTTCTTTTTTCGTGTTTGTCGTGGTGACGTCTTTAATTTGGCTGAAATTCAGTTGGAACGTCTTTCTAGTGCAATCGAAGACGTCACAATGACAAAAAAGGCGCTTGCATGTGGCGGATACCGGCAGGAGCATTTAAATCCGCTCCTTTTTTCGTGTTTGTCGTGGTGACGTCTTTAATTTGGCTTAAATTCAGTTGGAACGTCTTTCTAGTGCAATCGAAGGCGTCACAATGACAAAAAAAGGCGCTTGCATGTGGCGGATTGCGACAGGAGCATTTAAATCCGCTTCTTTTTTCGTGTTTGTCGTGGTGACGTCTTTAATTTGACTTAAATTCAGTTGGAACGTCTTTCTAGTGCAATCGAAGGCGTCACAATGACAAAAAGGCGCTTGCATGTGGCGGATAGCGACAGGAGCATTTAAATCCGCTTCTTTTTTCGTGTTTGTCGTGGTGACGTCTTTAATTTAGCTTAAATTCAGTTGGAACTCTTTCTAGTGCAATCGAAGGCGTCACAATGACAAAAAAGGCGCTTGCATGTGGCGGATACCGGCAGGCGCCTTTAAATCCGCTTCTTTTTTCGTGTTTGTCGTGGTGACGTCTTTAATTTGGCTGAAATTCAGTTGGAACGTCTTTCTAGTGCAATCGAAGACGTCACAATGACAAAAAAGGCGCTTGCATGTGGCGGATACCGGCAGGCGCATTTAAATCCGCTCTTTTTTCGTGTTTGTCGTGGTGACGTCTTTAATTTGGCTGAAATTCAGTTGGAACGTCTTTCTAGTGCAATCGAAGACGTCACAATGACAATAAAGGCGCTTGCATGTGGCGGATAGCGGCAGGCGCCTTTAAATCCGCTTCTTTTTTCGTGTTTGTCGTGGTGACGTCTTTAATTTGGCTTAAATTCAGTTGGAACTCTTTCTAGTGCAATCGAAGACGTCACAATGACAAAAAAGGCGCTTGCATGTGGCGGATACCGGCAGGCGCATTTAAATCCGCTCTTTTTTCGTGTTTGTCGTGGTGACGTCTTTAATTTGGCTGAAATTCAGTTGGAACGTCTTTCTAGTGCAATCGAAGACGTCACAATGACAAAAAGGCGCTTGCATGTGGCGGATAGCCGCAGGAGCATTTAAATCCGCTTCTTTTTCGTGTTTGTCGTGGTGACGTCTTTAATTTGGCTTAAATTCAGTTGGAACGTCTTTCTAGTGCAATCGAAGACGTCACAATGACAAAAAGGCGCTTGCATGTGGCGGATAGCCGCAGGAGCATTTAAATCCGCTTCTTTTTTCGTGTTTGTCGTGGTGACGTCTTTAATTTGGCTTAAATTCAGTTGGAACGTCTTTCTAGTGCAATCGAAGACGTCACAATGACAAAAAAGGCGCTTGCATGTGGCGGATACCGGCAGGAGCATTTAAATCCGCTTCTTTTTTCGTGTTTGTCGTGGTGACGTCTTTAATTTGACTTAAATTCAGTTGGAACGTCTTTCTAGTGCAATCGAAGGCGTCACAATGACAAAAAAAGGCGCTTGCATGTGGCGGATAGCGACAGGAGCATTAAATCCGCTTCTTTTTTCGTGTTCGTCGTGGTGACGTCTTTAATTTGGCTTAAATTCAGTTGGAACGTCTTTCTAGTGCAATCGAAGACGTCACAATGACAAAAAGGCGCTTGCATGTGGCGGATACCGGCAGGAGCATTTAAATCCGCTCTTTTTCGTGTTTGTCGTGGTGACGTCTTTAATTTGGCTGAAATTCAGTTGGAACGTCTTTCTAGTGCAATCGAAGACGTCACAATGACAAAAAAGGCGCTTGCATGTGGCGGATACCGGCAGGAGCATTTAAATCCGCTTCTTTTTTCGTGTTTGTCGTGGTGACGTCTTTAATTTGGCTTAAATTCAGTTGGAACGTCTTTCTAGTGCAATCGAAGACGTCACAATGACAAAAAAGGCGCTTGCATGTGGCGGATACCGGCAGGCGCATTTAAATCCGCTTCTTTTTTCGTGTTTGTTGTGGTGACGTCTTTAATTTGGCTGAAATTCAGTTGGAACGTCTTTCTAGTGCAATCGAAGACGTCACAATGACAAAAAAGGCGCTTGCATGTGGCGGATACCGGCAGGCGCATTTAAATCCGCTTCTTTTTTCGTGTTTGTCGTGGTGACGTCTTTAATTTGGCTGAAATTCAGTTGGAACGTCTTTCTAGTGCAATCGAAGACGTCACAATGACAAAAAAGGCGCTTGCATGTGGCGGATACCGGCAGGCGCATTTAAATCCGCTTCTTTTTTCGTGTTTGTCGTGGTGACGTCTTTAATTTGGCTTAAATTCAGTTGGAACGTCTTTCTAGTGCAATCGAAGACGTCACAATGACAAAAAAGGCGCTTGCATGTGGCGGATAGCGGCAGGCGCCTTTAAATCCGCTTCTTTTTTCGTGTTTGTCGTGGTGACGTCTTTAATTTGGCTTAAATTCAGTTGGAACGTCTTTCTAGTGCAATCGAAGGCGTCACAATGACAAAAAAGGCGCTTGCATGTGGCGGATACCGGCAGGAGCATTTAAATCCGCTTCTTTTTTCGTGTTTGTCGTGGTGACGTCTTTAATTTGGCTTAAATTCAGTTGGAACGTCTTTCTAGTGCAATCGAAGACGTCACAATGACAAAAAAGGCGCTTGCATGTGGCGGATAGCCGCAGGAGCATTTAAATCCGCTCCTTTTTTCGTGTTTGTCGTGGTGACGTCTTTAATTTGGCTGAAATTCAGTTGGAACTACTTTTCTAGTGCAATCGAAGGCGTCACAATGACAAAAAAGGCGCTTGCATGTGGCGGATAGCGACAGGAGCATTTAAATCCGCTTCTTTTTTCGTGTTTGTCGTGGTGACGTCTTTAATTTGGCTTAAATTCAGTTGGAACTACTTTGTAGTGCAGTCGAAGGCGTCACAATGACAAAAAAGGCGCTTGCATGTGGCGGATACCGGCAGGCGCCTTTAAATCCGCTTCTTTTTTCGTGTTTGTCGTGGTGACGTCTTTAATTTGGCTGAAATTCAGTTGGAACGTCTTTCTAGTGCAATCGAAGACGTCACAATGACAAAAAAGGCGCTTGCATGTGGCGGATACCGGCAGGCGCCTTTAAATCCGCTTCTTTTTCGTGTTTGTCGTGGTGACGTCTTTAATTTGGCTGAAATTCAGTTGGAACGTCTTTCTAGTGCAATCGAAGGCGTCACAATGACAAAAAAGGCGCTTGCATGTGGCGGATAGCGACAGGCGCCATTAAATCCGCTTCTTTTTTCGTGTTTGTCGTGGTGACGTCTTTAATTTGGCTTAAATTCAGTTGGAACGTCTTTCTAGTGCAATCGAAGACGTCACAATGACAAAAAAGGCGCTTGCATGTGGCGGATACCGGCAGGAGCATTTAAATCCGCTTCTTTTTTCGTGTTTGTCGTGGTGACGTCTTTAATTTGGCTTAAATTCAGTTGGAACGTCTTTCTAGTGCAATCGAAGGCGTCACAATGACAAAAAAGGCGCTTGCATGTGGCGGATTGCGACAGGAGCATTTAAATCCGCTCCTTTTTTCGTGTTTGTCGTGGTGACGTCTTTAATTTGGCTTAAATTCAGTTGGAACGTCTTTCTAGTGCAATCGAAGGCGTCACAATGACAAAAAAGGCGCTTGCATGTGGCGGATACCGGCAGGAGCATTTAAATCCGCTTCTTTTTTCGTGTTTGTCGTGGTGACGTCTTTAATTTGGCTTAAATTCAGTTGGAACGTCTTTCTAGTGCAATCGAAGACGTCACAATGACAAAAAAGGCGCTTGCATGTGGCGGATAGCGGCAGGCGCCTTTAAATCCGCTTCTTTTTTCGTGTTTGTCGTGGTGACGTCTTTAATTTGGCTGAAATTCAGTTGGAACGTCTTTCTAGTGCAATCGAAGACGTCACAATGACAAAAAGGCGCTTGCATGTGGCGGATAGCGGCAGGCGCCTTTAAATCCGCTTCTTTTTTCGTGTTTGTCGTGGTGACGTCTTTAATTTGGCTTAAATTCAGTTGGAACGTCTTTCTAGTGCAATCGAAGACGTCAGAATGATAAAAGGCGCTTGCATGTGGCGGAGATCGGCTGGAGCATTTAAATCCGCTTTTTCTCCTGTTTGTTGTGGTGACGTCTTTAATTTGGCTTAAATTCAGTTGGAACGTCTTTCTACTGCAATCGAAGACGTCAAATGACAAAAAGGCGCTTGCATGTGGCGGATAGCCGCAGGAGCATTTAAATCCGCTTCTTTTTTCGTGTTTGTCGTGGTGACGTCTTTAAATTTGGCTTAAATTCAGTTGGAACGTCTTTCTAGTGCAATCGAAGACGTCACAATGACAAAAAAGGCGCTTCCATGTGGCGGATAGCGGCAGGCGCCTTTAAATCCGCTTCTTTTTTCGTGTTTGTCGTGGTGACGTCTTTAATTTGGCTTAAATTCAGTTGGAACGTCTTTCTAGTGCAATCGAAGACGTCACAATGACAAAAAAAGGCGCTTGCATGTGGCGGATACCGGCAGGCGCATTTAAATCCGCTTCTTTTTTCGTGTTTGTTGTGGTGACGTCTTTAATTTGGCTGAAATTCAGTTGGAACGTCTTTCTACTGCAATCGAAGACGTCAGAATGACAAAAAGGCGCTTGCATGTGGCGGATAGCGGCAGGCGCATTTAAATCCGCTCCTGTTTTCGTGTTTGTCGTGGTCACGTCTTTAATTTGACTTAAATTCAATTGGAACTACATTGTAGCGCAGTCGAAGGCGTCACAATGACAAAAAAAGGCGCTTCCATGTGGCGGATACCGGCAGGCGCCATTAAATCCGCTCCTTTTTTCGTGTTCGTCGTGGTGACGTCTTTAATTTGGCTGAAATTCAGTTGGAACGTCTTTCTAGTGCAATCGAAGACGTCACAATGACAAAAAAAGGCGCTTCCATGTGGCGGATACCGGCAGGAGCATTTAAAACCGCTCCTTTTTTCGTGTTCGTCGTGGTGACGTCTTTAATTTGGCTGAAATTCAGTTGGAACTACTTTTTTATGCAATCGAAGGCGTCACAATGACAAAAAAAGGCACTTGCATGTGGCGGATTGCGACAGGAGCATTTAAATCCGCTTCTTTTTTCGTGTTTGTCGTGGTGACGTCTTTAATTTGACTTAAATTCAGTTGGAACGTCTTTCTAGTGCAATCGAAGGCGTCACAATGACAAAGGCGCTTGCATGTGGCGGATTGCGACAGGAGCATTTAAATCCGCTTCTTTTTTCGTGTTTGTCGTGGTGACGTCTTTAATTTGGCTTAAATTCAGTTGGAACGTCTTTCTAGTGCAATCGAAGACGTCACAATGACAAAGGCGCTTGCATGTGGCGGATAGCGGCAGGCGCCTTTAAATCCGCTTCTTTTTTCGTGTTTGTCGTGGTGACGTCTTTAATTTGGCTGAAATTCAGTTGGAACGTCTTTCTAGTGCAATCGAAGACGTCACAATGACAAAAAAGGCGCTTGCATGTGGCGGATAGCGACAGGCGCCTTTAAATCCGCTTCTTTTTTCGTGTTTGTCGTGGTGACGTCTTTAATTTGGCTTAAATTCATTTGGAACGTCTTTCTAGTGCAATCGAAGACGTCAGAATGATAAAAGGCGCTTGCATGTGGCGGAGATCGGCTGGAGCATTTAAATCCACTTTTTCTCCTGTTTGTTGTGGTGACGTCTTTAATTTGGCTTAAATTCAGTTGGAACGTCTTTCTACTGCAATCGAAGACGTCACAATGACAAAAAGGCGCTTGCATGTGGCGGATAGCCGCAGGAGCATTTAAATCCGCTTCTTTTTTCGTGTTTGTCGTGGTGACGTCTTTAATTTGGCTTAAATTCAGTTGGAACGTCTTTCTAGTGCAATCGAAGACGTCACAATGACAAAAAGGCGCTTCCATGTGGCGGATAGCGGCAGGCGCCTTTAAATCCGCTTCTTTTTTCGTGTTTGTCGTGGTGACGTCTTTAATTTGGCTTAAATTCAGTTGGAACGTCTTTCTAGTGCAATCGAAGACGTCACAATGACAAAAAAAGCGCTTGCATGTGGCGGATACCGGCAGGCGCATTTAAATCCGCTTCTTTTTTCGTGTTTGTTGTGGTGACGTCTTTAATTTGGCTGAAATTCAGTTGGAACGTCTTTCTACTGCAATCGAAGACGTCAGAATGACAAAAAAGGCGCTTGCATGTGGCGGATAGCGGCAGGCGCATTTAAATCCGCTCCTGTTTTCGTGTTTGTCGTGGTCACGTCTTTAATTTGACTTAAATTCAATTGGAACTACATTGTAGCGCAGTCGAAGGCGTCACAATGACAAAAAAAGGCGCTTCCATGTGGCGGATACCGGCAGGCGCCATTAAATCCGCTCCTTTTTTCGTGTTTGTCGTGGTGACGTCTTTAATTTGGCTGAAATTCAGTTGGAACGTCTTTCTAGTGCAATCGAAGACGTCACAATGACAAAAAAAGGCGCTTCCATGTGGCGGATACCGGCAGGAGCATTTAAAACCGCTCCTTTTTTCGTGTTCGTCGTGGTGACGTCTTTAATTTGGCTGAAATTCAGTTGGAACTACTTTTTTATGCAATCGAAGGCGTCACAATGACAAAAAAAGGCACTTGCATGTGGCGGATTGCGACAGGAGCATTTAAATCCGCTTCTTTTTTCGTGTTTGTCGTGGTGACGTCTTTAATTTGACTTAAATTCAGTTGGAACGTCTTTCTAGTGCAATCGAAGGCGTCACAATGACAAAGGCGCTTGCATGTGGCGGATTGCGACAGGAGCATTTAAATCCGCTTCTTTTTTCGTGTTTGTCGTGGTGACGTCTTTAATTTAGCTTAAATTCAGTTGGAACTACTTTGTAGTGCAGTCGAAGGCGTCACAATGACAAAAAAGGCGCTTGCATGTGGCGGATACCGGCAGGCGCCTTTAAATCCGCTTCTTTTTTCGTGTTTGTCGTGGTCACGTCTTTAATTTGACTTAAATTCAATTGGAACTACATTGTAGCGCAGTCGAAGGCGTCACAATGACAAAAAAAGGCGCTTCCATGTGGCGGATACCGGCAGGCGCCATTAAATCCGCTCCTTTTTTCGTGTTCGTCGTGGTGACGTCTTTAATTTGGCTGAAATTCAGTTGGAACGTCTTTCTAGTGCAATCGAAGACGTCACAATGACAAAAAAAGGCGCTTCCATGTGGCGGATACCGGCAGGAGCATTTAAAACCGCTCCTTTTTTCGTGTTCGTCGTGGTGACGTCTTTAATTTGGCTGAAATTCAGTTGGAACTACTTTTTATGCAATCGAAAGGCGTCACAATGACAAAAAAAGGCACTTGCATGTGGCGGATTGCGACAGGAGCATTTAAATCCGCTTCTTTTTTCGTGTTTGTCGTGGTGACGTCTTTAATTTGACTTAAATTCAGTTGGAACGTCTTTCTAGTGCAATCGAAGGCGTCACAATGACAAAGGCGCTTGCATGTGGCGGATTGCGACAGGAGCATTTAAATCCGCTTCTTTTTTCGTGTTTGTCGTGGTGACGTCTTTAATTTAGCTTAAATTCAGTTGGAACTACTTTGTAGTGCAGTCGAAGGCGTCACAATGACAAAAAAGGCGCTTGCATGTGGCGGATACCGGCAGGCGCCTTTAAATCCGCTTCTTTTTTCGTGTTTGTCGTGGTGACGTCTTTAATTTGGCTGAAATTCAGTTGGAATGTCTTTCTAGTGCAATCGAAGACGTCACAATGACAAAAAAAGGCGCTTGCATGTGGCGGATACCGGCAGGAGCATTTAAATCCGCTCCTTTTTTCGTGTTTGTCGTGGTGACGTCTTTAATTTAGCTTAAATTCAGTTGGAACGTCTTTCTAGTGCAATCGAAGACGTCACAATGACAAAAAAGGCGCTTGCATGTGGCGGATACCGGCAGGAGCATTTAAATCCGCTTCTTTTTTCGTGTTTGTCGTGGTGACGTCTTTAATTTGGCTTAAATTCAGTTGGAACGTCTTTCTACTGCAATCGAAGACGTCAGAATGACAAAAAAGGCGCTTGCATGTGGCGGATAGCGGCAGGCGCCTTTAAATCCGCTTCTTTTTTCGTGTTTGTCGTGGTGACGTCTTAAATTTGGCTTAAATTCAGTTGGAACGTCTTTCTAGTGCAATCGAAGACGTCACAATGACAAAAAGGCGCTTGCATGTGGCGGAGATCGGCTGGAGCATTTAAATCCACTTTTTCTCCTGTTTGTTGTGGTGACGTCTTTAATTTGGCTTAAATTCAGTTGGAACGTCTTTCTACTGCAATCGAAGACGTCAAATTGACAAAAAGGCGCTTGCATGTGGCGGACAGCCGCAGGAGCATTTAAATCCGCTTCATTTTTCGTGTTTGTCGTGGTGACGTCTTAAATTTGGCTTAAATTCAGTTGGAACGTCTTTCTAGTGAAATCGAAGACGTCACAATGACAAAAAGGCGCTTCCATGTGGCGGATAGCGGCAGGCGCCTTTAAATCCGCTTCTTTTTTCGTGTTTGTCGTGGTGACGTCTTTAATTTGGCTTAAATTCAGTTGGAACGTCTTTCTAGTGCAATCGAAGACGTCACAATGACAAAAAAAGCGCTTGCATGTGGCGGATACCGGCAGGCGCCTTTAAATCCGCTTCTTTTTTCGTGTTTGTCGTGGTGACGTCTTAAATTTGGCTTAAATTCAGTTGGAACGTCTTTCTAGTGCAATCGAAGACGTCACAATGACAAAAAGGCGCTTGCATGTGGCGGAGATCGGCTGGAGCATTTAAATCCACTTTTTCTCCTGTTTGTTGTGGTGACGTCTTTAATTTGGCTTAAATTCAGTTGGAACGTCTTTCTACTGCAATCGAAGACGTCAAATTGACAAAAAGGCGCTTGCATGTGGCGGACAGCCGCAGGAGCATTTAAATCCGCTTCTTTTTTCGTGTTTGTCGTGGTGACGTCTTAAATTTGGCTTAAATTCAGTTGGAACGTCTTTCTAGTGCAATCGAAGACGTCACAATGACAAAAAAGGCGCTTCCATGTGGCGGATAGCGGCAGGCGCCTTTAAATCCGCTTCTTTTTTCGTGTTTGTCGTGGTGACGTCTTTAATTTGGCTTAAATTCAGTTGGAACGTCTTTCTAGTGCAATCGAAGACGTCACAATGACAAAAAAAGCGCTTGCATGTGGCGGATACCGGCAGGCGCATTTAAATCCGCTTCTTTTTTCGTGTTTGTTGTGGTGACGTCTTTAATTTGGCTGAAATTCAGTTGGAACGTCTTTCTACTGCAATCGAAGACGTCAGAATGACAAAAAAGGCGCTTGCATGTGGCGGATAGCGGCAGGCGCATTTAAATCCGCTCCTGTTTTCGTGTTTGTCGTGGTCACGTCTTTAATTTGACTTAAATTCAATTGGAACTACATTGTAGCGCAGTCGAAGGCGTCACAATGACAAAAAAAGGCGCTTCCATGTGGCGGATACCGGCAGGAGCATTTAAAACCGCTCCTTTTTTCGTGTTCGTCGTGGTGACGTCTTTAATTTGGCTGAAATTCAGTTGGAACTACTTTTTTATGCAATCGAAGGCGTCACAATGACAAAAAAGGCACTTGCATGTGGCGGATTGCGACAGGAGCATTTAAATCCGCTTCTTTTTTCGTGTTTGTCGTGGTGACCTCTTTAATTTGACTTAAATTCAGTTGGAACGTCTTTCTAGTGCAATCGAAGGCGTCACAATGACAAAGGCGCTTGCATGTGGCGGATTGCGACAGGAGCATTTAAATCCGCTTCTTTTTTCGTGTTTGTCGTGGTGACGTCTTTAATTTAGCTTAAATTCAGTTGGAACTACTTTGTAGTGCAGTCGAAGGCGTCACAATGACAAAAAAGGCGCTTGCATGTGGCGGATACCGGCAGGCGCCTTTAAATCCGCTTCTTTTTTCGTGTTTGTCGTGGTCACGTCTTTAATTTGACTTAAATTCAATTGGAACTACATTGTAGCGCAGTCGAAGGCGTCACAATGACAAAAAAAGGCGCTTCCATGTGGCGGATACCGGCAGGCGCCATTAAATCCGCTCCTTTTTTCGTGTTCGTCGTGGTGACGTCTTTAATTTGGCTGAAATTCAGTTGGAACGTCTTTCTAGTGCAATCGAAGACGTCACAATGACAAAAAAAGGCGCTTCCATGTGGCGGATTGCGACAGGAGCATTTAAAACCGCTCCTTTTTTCGTGTTCGTCGTGGTGACGTCTTTAATTTGGCTGAAATTCAGTTGGAACTACTTTTTTATGCAATCAAAGGCGTCACAATGACAAAAAAAGGCACTTGCATGTGGCGGATTGCGACAGGAGCATTTAAATCCGCTTCTTTTTTCGTGTTTGTCGTGGTGACGTCTTTAATTTGACTTAAATTCAGTTGGAACGTCTTTCTAATGCAATCGAAGGCGTCACAATGACAAAGGCGCTTGCATGTGGCGGATTGCGACAGGAGCATTTAAATCCGCTTCTTTTTTCGTGTTTGTCGTGGTGACGTCTTTAATTTGGCTGAAATTCAGTTTGAATGTCTTTCTAGTGCAATCGAAGACGTCACAATGACAAAAAAAGGCGCTTGCATGTGGCGGATACCGGCAGGAGCATTTAAATCCGCTCCTTTTTTCGTGTTTGTCGTGGTGACGTCTTTAATTTAGCTTAAATTCAGTTGGAACGTCTTTCTAGTGCAATCGAAGACGTCACAATGACAAAAAAGGCGCTTGGATGTGGCGGATACCGGCAGGAGCATTTAAATCCGCTTCTTTTTTCGTGTTTGTCGTGGTGACGTCTTTAATTTGGCTTAAATTCAGTTGGAACGTCTTTCTACTGCAATCGAAGACGTCAGAATGACAAAAAAGGCGCTTGCATGTGGCGGATAGCGGCAGGCGCCTTTAAATCCGCTTCTTTTTTCGTGTTTGTCGTGGTGACGTCTTAAATTTGGCTTAAATTCAGTTGGAACGTCTTTCTAGTGCAATCGAAGACGTCACAATGACAAAAAGGCGCTTGCATGTGGCGGATAGCCGCAGGAGCATTTAAATCCGCTTCTTTTTTCGTGTTTGTCGTGGTGACGTCTTTAATTTGGCTTAAATTCAGTTGGAATGTCTTTCTAGTGCAATCGAAGACGTCACAATGACAAAGGCGCTTGCATGTGGCGGATAGCCGCAGGAGCATTTAAATCCGCTCCTTTTTTCGTGTTCGTCGTGGTGACGTCTTTAATTTGGCTGAAATTCAGTTGGAACTACTTTTTTATGCAATCGAAGGCGTCACAATGACAAAGAAATGCACTTGCATGTGGCGGATTGCGACAGGAGCATTTAAATCCGCTTCTTTTTTCGTGTTTGTCGTGGTGACGTCTTTAATTTGGCTGAAATTCAGTTGGAACTACTTTGTAGTGCAGTCGAAGGCGTCACAATGACAAAAAAGGCGCTTGCATGTGGCGGATACCGGCAGGCGCCTTTAAATCCGCTTCTTTTTTCGTGTTTGTCGGGGTGACGTCTTTAATTTGGCTGAAATTCAGTTGGAATGTCTTTCTAGTGCAATCGAAGACGTCACAATGACAAAAAAAGGCGCTTGCATGTGGCGGATACCGGCAGGCGCCTTTAAATCCGCTTCTTTTTTCGTGTTTGTCGTGGTGACGTCTTTAATTTGGCTGAAATTCAGTTGGAATGTCTTTCTAGTGCAATCGAAGACGTCACAATGACAAAAAAGGCGATTTGCATGTGGCGGATAGCGACAGGCGCCATTAAATCCGCTTCTTTTTTCGTGTTTGTCGTGGTGACGTCTTTAAATTGGCTTAAATTCAGTTGGAACGTCTTTCTAGTGCAATCGAAGGCGTCACAATGACAACGGCGCTTGCATGTGGCGGATACCGGCAGGAGCATTTAAATCCGCTCCTTTTTTCGTGTTTGTCGTGGTGACGTCTTTAATTTGGCTTAAATTCAGTTGGAACGTCTTTCTAGTGCAATCGAACACGTCACAATGACAAAGGCGCTTGCATGTGGCGGATAGCGGCAGGCGCCTTTAAATCCGCTTCTTTTTTCGTGTTTGTCGTGGTGACGTCTTTAATTTGGCTTAAATTCATTTGGAACGTCTTTCTAGTGCAATCGAAGACGTCAGAATGATAAAAGGCGCTTGCATGTGGCGGAGATCGGCTGGAGCATTTAAATCCACTTTTTCTCCTGTTTGTTGTGGTGACGTCTTTAATTTGGCTTAAATTCAGTTGGAACGTCTTTCTAGTGCAATCGAAGACGTCACAATGACAAAGGCGCTTGCATGTGGCGGATACCGACAGGAGCATTTAAATCCGCTTCTTTTTTCGTGTTTGTCGTGGTGACGTCTTTAATTTGACTTAAATTCAATTGGAACTACATTGTAGCGCAGTCGAAGGCGTCACAATGACAAAAAAGGCGCTTGCATGTGGCGGATACCGGCAGGAGCATTTAAATCCGCTTCTTTTTTCGTGTTTGTTGTGGTGACGTCTTTAATTTGGCTGAAATTCAGTTGGAACGTCTTTCTAGTGCAATCGTAGGCGTCACAATGACAAAAAAGGCGCTTGCATGTGGCGGATAGCGACAGGAGCATTACATCCGCTTCTTTTTTCGTGTTTGCCTTGGTCACGTGTTTAATTTTACTTAAATTCAGTTGGTACTTTTTTCAAGTGCAATCGAAGACGTCAGAATGACAAAGGCGCTTGCATGTGGCGGATAGCGACAGGCGCCATTAAATCCGCTTCTTTTTTCGTGTTTGCCTTGGTCACGTCTTTAAATTGGCTGAAATTCAGTTGGAACGTCTTTCTAGTGCAATCGAAGACGTCACAATGACAAAAAAAGCGCTTCCATGTGGCGGATACCGGCAGGAGAATTTAAATCCGCTCCTTTTTTCGTGTTCGTCGTGGTGACGTCTTTAATTTGGCTGAAATTCAGTTGGAACTACTTTTTATGCAATCGAAGGCGTCACAATGACAAAAAAGGCGCTTGCATGTGGCGGATAGCGACAGGAGCATTACATCCGCTTCTTTTTTCATGTGTGCCTTGGTCACGTGTTTAATTTTACTTAAATTCAGTTGGAACGTCTTTGTAGTGCAATCGAAGACGTCAGAATGACAAAAAAGGCGCTTGCATGTGGCGGATAGCGGCAGGCGCCATTAAATCCGCTCCTTTTTTCGTGTTTGTCGTGGTGACGTCTTTAATTTGGCTTAAATTCATTTGGAACGTCTTTCTAGTGCAATCGAAGACGTCAGAATGACAAAGGCGCTTGCATGTGGCGGATTGCGACAGGAGCATTTAAATCCGCTTCTTTTTTCGTGTTTGTCGTGGTGACGTCTTTAATTTGGCTTAAATTCATTTGGAACGTCTTTCTAGTGCAATCGAAGACGTCACAATGACAAAGGCGCTTGCATGTGGCGGAGATCGGCTGGAGCATTTAAATCCACTTTTTTTCGTGTTTGTCGTGGTGACGTCTTTAATTTGGCTGAAATTCAGTTGGAACGTCTTTCTAGTGCAATCGAAGGCGTCAGAATCACAAAAAAGGCGCTTGCATGTGGTGGATACCGCCAGGAGCATTTAAATCCGCTCCTTTTTTTCGTGTTTGTCGTGGTCACGTCTTTAATTTGGCTTAAATTCAGTTGGAACGTCTTTCTAGTGCAATCGAAGACGTCACAATGACCATAAAGGCGCTTGCATGTGGCGGATACCGCCAGGAGCATTTAAATCCGCTCCTTTTTTTCGTGTTTGTCGTGGTGACGTCTTTAATTTGGCTTAAATTCAGTTGGAACGTCTTTCTAGTGCAATCGAAGGCGTCACAATGACAAAAAGGCGCTTCCATGTGGCGGATACCGGCAGGAGCATTTAAATCCGCTTCTTTTTTCGTGTTTGTCGTGGTGACGTCTTTAATTTGGCTTAAATTCAGTTGGAACGTCTTTCTAGTGCAATCGAAGGCGTCACAATGACAAAAAAGGCGCTTCCATGTGGCGGATACCGGCAGGAGCATTTAAATCCGCTTCTTTTTTCGTGTTTGTCGTGGTGACGTCTTTAATTTGACTTAAATTCAGTTGGAACGTCTTTCTAGTGCAATCGAAGGCGTCACAATGACAAAAAAGGCGCTTGCATGTGGCAGAAAGCGACAGGAGCATTTAAATCCGCTTCTTTTTTCGTTTTTGTCGTGGTGACGTCTTTAATTTGGCTGAAATTCAGTTGGAACTACTTTTTAATGCAATTGAAGGCGTCACAATGACAAAAAGGCGCTTGCATGTGGCGGATCGCCGCAGGAGCATTTAAATCCGCTTCTTTTTTCGTGTTTGCCGTGAACTGAAAAAGATTTACCAAATCGTTTGTCAACTTTACAAAAAACATTTCTTGTGCTATTCACATAAACAAGTTGTGTTTCTTGCTGAAAAGTGATTTCATTGCTTAGAACATACTTAATTCATACTGAAATAAAATCTATTAGTTCTAATCACGTAGAATTGATGGGTTCCATATGCGTAACATTGACGTGATTTAATTAAGTGACTGAAGATCAAATCTCCCGAGACAAAGGCATTCCGCGAGAGGATTTGGGCGGGAAAGCTTGTCGGCTGGTCTCACCGAGTAACGCTACGTTTGGGAGTTTTTAACAGGTAAGCATAATTCATGTTCATGTTTCATATTATTTAATGTTGTTTTCTTAAACATGTCAGCTGTAGACTGTACATCCGCTATATATACACAAAGAAAGACATGAGCGTCGTTAGCACTCTCTTTCCAGTTCAGTATCAAACCCACCAAAAGCAACGTTAGGGGAGAGAGGAGTAGCCGTCAAACCAAAACGTTCTTCGGAGCCCCTGCGGGGTGGGGAGAGGTGTTGGGTGCGATTAAAATGTCTTTACATTAACTTTCATTGAGATTAAAGAACGTTTTGCCCTCTCCTGTAAAGTTACCATTTTGTAGATACTTATTTTTATTTAGACAGCGAAAATATATATAGCTACAGGAGACAGACATAAGCGGGGTTATCACTTTAAAATGGCCCTCTCCTTCAAGTTCAGTGTGAAACCTGCCAAAGCAACGTTAGAGAGAGAGAGAGAGGATTAGCGAAAACACAACCCGTCAAACCAAACGTTCGTCCGAGCGGTTGGGGGTGTTCTGGAGGTTGTGAGTGGGGCGGCGGCAGGTTTAGCAATCGTCAACACAACACATTTGTCGGTGGATGGGGTGCGCCGCGGTGGTAACGTAGCTAGCTTGCTAGTTAGCTAGCTGTTAGCTAGCCAGTCAGCCCTCAAACGAGTAAGTAATGGTGAAGGTCAAATCTCGCGAGAGGATTTGGGCGGGAAATGCTTATCGGCTCTGTGCTTCGCTGAGTGCATTTTTGGGGGTTCGAAGCCGGTAAGCATAATTCATGTTCAGGTTTGATATAATTTGTTTCGTGTTCTTAAAAATGTCAGCTCTAGATGGTAGCACCCTAAAATGGTCATCTCCTTCAAATTCAGTGCAAAACCCAATGAAGTCACATTAGCAGAGAGGAGCTAGCCATCAAACCAAAACGTTCATTGGAGCGGTTGGGGCTGATTAAAATGTCTTTACATTTGCTTTCATTGAAAGTAAAGAAAGTTTTGCCCTCTCCTGTAAAGTTACCATTTTGTAGATACTTACCTTTCTTATCTTTCTTTGGACAGCGAATGTATAATATATATGTATGTGTCTGTGTGTGTGTGTGTGTGTGTGTGTGTGTGTGTGTGTAATATAATATTCGCTATAGGAGACAGACATAAGCGTGTTTATCAGCAGAGTGGGGGGTGAGGTGTACTAGGGTGCAGCGTTTATCCAAAATGACTTTCGGAGCTGGAGGAGGTGGGGGTACGGCGCCGCATTAATGTAGCTGTTAGCTGCTCTGTTGTAAAAACATATGAATCGTGTTTAGGGAAGTACAGTTTTCCAGTGTAGTGTTGCATTGATTTCTTTTTGTTTTGTTTTTTTTTTCCCTTTTGCTCTTTGTTGTTTATGTTATTTATTCTTTCCCCCTTTTATTATTTTATTTTATTTTAATTAGAAACAACTGTAGATTTGATTTCTTCATTAGACATTAATTCTCGTTTGTTTGATTCTTTTTGCAGTGAATGGTGCTGCAGGTGTGGTAGAATGTTGCTGTGAATGTGGCGTTGTAAGGCCTGCCCATCAGTTTTACCAAGTAGGTCCCAAGTATTAAAGCATTATCGAGTGAAACATAGATATTATGGTGGTAATAATCGCTTTCCCTGCATATATGAAAGCTGCCCGTGCAGTTTTAGGGCGTGGAACGCGCTTTTAATTCATTTGAATAGATGTCATGTGACTGAAACCAGTCATCACTAGTCAGAGAGCAGTATATTTAGGTGTCATTTATGTCCTTGCAAGGATCTTGTCTCTGAAAGGGATTACTGGGTGCACATTAATGCACACCTGAAGAAAAATGAGCTTGTAACTTGCATGTTTTTAGATTGCAACTTTCAGACGAATATCTATGGAACATTTAAATCCCACAAGAGCAGAACGCACAGTTCATATTCATTATTAGATTTTAAACCAGAAATTGTGACATCGAACACATTTGTTTCCCTGGAATCTGTGGGAAATACTTCAGATGATGACATAGGTGAAGAATACTCTCATACACAGCTAGACTGCAATGGTGATGTCCCGGAGGACCTTTCAAATGCAGTCGAACGTACTTTTGCAGCAGCTTTGTTAAAGTTAGAGCATTTTACCCATGTACCAAGTACAGCAATTGATGATTTTTTGCTAGAGCTTCACCACTTAACTAGCTCTCTCTCGAGTTCCCACACTGATGGTGTTCTAGTTGATATTTTTCAGAAGCACAATCTCCAGGTTGACAGTGCTGTCATAGAGAAAATAACCTCTTCTCTGTGCACAGGGAATCCTATAAATAAGGCCATAGGAAAGGGTGGTCCTTTGAGGTCTGCATATCAGCGTAAGCAATATTACAAGACAAACTTTAATATTGTTGAACCAGTTGAATATATTTTGAATGCTAAAGAGAACAAAACCTTTCAGTATGTCCCCATTCTTAAATCCCTACAAGTGCTATTGAATAGGAAAGATATTGTGGACAAAATAGTTTGTAATCACGAAACACTGAAGGAAACAGACTGCAAAAAAAATTGTGTACAAGTCTTTCAGGGATGGTCTGCTTTATAAGCAGAACAGTTTCTTGTCAGGGCAAGAGTTAAGGCTATCTATTTGTTTGTATGTTGATGACTTCGAGGTCTGCAACCCTCTAGGCACCTCCCGTAAAACCCACAAACTTTGTGCTTTGTACTGGGTGCTGGGTAACCTCCCCCCAGGGTCTCATTCCTCTTTGTTCTCCATTTACTTAGCTATTTTGTGCAAAACAGACAATGTTAAGTTGTACGGCTATGACAAGGTTTTAGAGCCACTTATACATGAACATGGAATTTTTGTCCCACAACTGGGCAGAGCGGTGAAAGGTACAGTTCAGACTGTTGCTGCGGACAATTTAGGAGCTCATGGAATAGCTGGCTTTGCTGAGAATTTTACAAGCCCCTATTTTTGTCGTTTTTGTACTGCAAATGCTGCAGACATCGTATCAAATGAGGTTAGATCAGGAACTTTCAATCTCAGAACAGAAGAAGTACATGGGACTCATGTCAGAGCAGCCTTAGAAAGTGGCAGTAGCTGTTTTGGAGTTAAAAGAGCTTGTCCTTTGACTAAAGCACTTTCTCATTTTCATGTTGTCAGTGGCTACCCCCCTGACATTGCCCATGATCTTTTTGAAGGCATTGTGCCTGTTGAAATAGCATATTACCTCTCATTATTAATATCAAAGAAATATATCACTTTGGATGACATAAACAGTTCCATTCTACATTTCCCATATAAGTGGACAGACAAAACAAATAAGCCTCATACTTTGCCAGAAAACCTCTTAAGCAGAAAAACCATTGGTGGTAACGCCCATGAAAATTGGAGCTTGTTAAGATTGCTCCCATTTCTAATTGGGCCTAAAATTCCTGAGCATGATCCCGCATGGCAGGTCTTGTTGGACCTAAAACAGATTGTTGAACTTGTGGTTGCCCCAGTCCACAACGACGAGTCTATTGCATACCTTGCGAGCAAAATTTCAGACCATAGACAAAGGTATCAAGAGGTTTCCTAACAATAGACTGCTCCCGAAACACCACTACATAGAACATTACCCACAACTAATAAGGTTCTTTGGGCCTCTTGTGGGACTTTGGACCATCAGGTTTGAGGCAAAGCACAGTTTCTTTAAAAAAGTAATTAAACACACCAGTTGCTTTAAAAACGTGCCTCTTTCTCTGGCTGTGAAACATCAGTTTATGATTGGGTACTACTTGTCATCTCCAAGTATCGATAAACCAGTGCTGGATGTCTCAGATGTATCTACTGTCCCATTAGATTTTTTTAAGAAGGAGTTGGCTCAAGCATTTAAATAGCAAGATCCTGATCTATCTGAAATACACCTTACAAAAAATGTTTGGAGCAAGGGAATAAACTACAGGACCGGTATGGTAGTTGCTCATGGGTCAGAAGGTGGCTTGCCTGAATTTGGGGAAATACTTCAAATATGCATTTTGCATCAGAGACTGTTTTTTGTTTTGAAACTACTTCAGTGTAAAATAAAGGAACCCTTTCGGCTGCATTTCATGGACATGCTTTTTGGCAATGAATTTATGAACTTAACTTCGATGGAAGAAGTACAAGACAAAGCTACAGTCAAGGTCATATACGTATCCTGCAAACCTCTCAATGCTCATGCAGATCAGTGTGTGGACAGTTGCTTGTTTCCACCAACCAGTCATCCTGATGACCCTACATTTTCTTCTGATGACAGCACTGTGATTCTCGCATCTCCAGAGTCCACTTTTTCACGGTCTTTGTGGCCAGATACTTTCCACGTTCCCCCGTTTTTCATATGATGCGGAGCTGAAGCTTGAGAAGGCACATGAAGCTTTCAGAGAAAAAGGGGCACTGCTGATCCCTGATCCAAAGCTGAAGTCTGATATACTACAAGGGTTGATTCAGGAGATTGTTAAGTACAAAATCTATGTCACAGACAGGGAGTTTGACCAAGTTGCCAAGGCACTTGTCACGAGACATCCCTGTCTACAAGAAAAAGGCTCAGCTACTGGCTACGGGGGATGGAAGACCAGCCTGAAGTATAAGTTGTCTAACTACCGTACACATCTCTGGAAAGTAGGATGTCCTGAAGTATGTGTTAATGCTTTGAAGCATAAACCAGATGGGAAACGTTGTCCTGCCTTTGACATTAAAAAACCAAAGAGGGGTGCAGTGGCTTATTGCCCCTCCTTTCCACTTGGAGAAAGCAACCAGTCCCTGGAGAAGATGAGGGTTGAACTCCTCTCAGATATCAAGAAGCGTAACAACAGAGAGACCGTTAGGGCTAAAATGGAGAAAACGTTTGCACTAAGAAGATAGGAAGTCATTGTTGATGCTCCCATGGTCAGTGATGTACAAGAGAGATGGCCAGCTCTCTTTGATGTAATTGAGGCACGTTTTAACACCTTACAATGATGGTGACTATTGCATGCAGTGATGTGGTTGGTAGATGCTTTGGTATAAAAGAGCAACGTATACCTTACGTTTACTGGTGTGTTGGCTCTCCGAAGTACAAGTTAAAAAAAACAAAAAAAAAACACGGAGGTTCACATTTAACTAGGCAAGAGCTTTTTATGGTTTACACTATATTATTTTTTTAGGTTTAAAGAGGACATTCTTCACCTTGTGCTTTCCAAAGACATTCAGAATTACTACATAAAGGGGTTATTTAAAAAAAAGGAGTGTCACATGTTCACGTTTATCGAAACCAAATGTGTGTGTGTGTGTGTGTGTGTGTGTGTGTATATATACCTGTGTGTTTGTTGCATTGAATCCTTATGTTGGTTTCAATAAACATGTGAATGTCACATGACAGAGTTTTAAATAACACCTGTATGGACTAATGGCGTTGAGGATGACGTGAGCCAAAACACGCCCGCCTTACAACTGAAGCATAAACTGGTGTAAGCTGTCATAAGCTCTTCCATAGTAATTTGAGTGTTGGCTTCAGTGTTCTTTTTTTTGTTTTGGTGTAACATGTTTCAGATAAACGCAGAGTTCAGGCGTATCACAACTATGCCTCTACAGTCAAGATTTCTGTCGCAACTTGACCTACACTCTGCAAATCTCCTGAGGGTGTTTGTGAAGCGATCAGGGCAGCAGGGCAAGAAGCTTAGAGACATGGTTGCCATGATGACAGTAAGGTGTGTTTTTTTTTTTAAAACTATTTAAAGGGGAATTCAATTCGAGTACATTGTCATGTATTCATTAACATCAAATGCTGCAATGATGTTTAACTAATATTAAGTAAATATACACTGTGTGTGTGTATGTATGTATATATATATGTATGTATATGTGTGTGTGTGTGTGTGTGTGTGTGTGTATATATATAATATTATATAAATAAATAAAACATTCCTTGGTGATGCTACAGCCATCTGTGGCCGGGAGTCCAAGAGAGCACAATTGGCTTTGCTCTCTGGGTGGGTTGGATGGCCCCCCTGTCTCCCCCTATCAGCAGGATGCTAGTCAGCTCAGGCGTCTGTTAGCTGACACAACAGAACTGGCGGTTGGTGCTTTCCTCTGAGCCCGTTCAGATGTCCAGTGTTGTTGTGTTAGCTGCAGTTCGAAAAGATGCAGCGACTCTTCACATGTCTCGGAGGAAGGCTGTGCTAGCTTTACACCAGAAAATTAATAATGCACTCATACTGCCCCATTGTGAGAGATTTTTGTAAATTTATCACATTCACTAGGGCAGGATGAGGTCATTATTAAAGATGCACAGCTACCCGAAAAATGAATTTGAAAAATGTTGGCTTCATTTGGGCTCAAACTAAGGACCTGAATTGTCTAAAACAGAGATGTACCTGCACCTGAAATACAGCTAACTGCTTATTGTAGAGCTGGGGTGGACAACCCTGGTCCTGGAGGGCCAGATTCCTGCACAGTTTGGTGATTTGCCTACTCACACACCTGATTCAACTTATCAGCTAATAGCCAGGTTTGGTAGGTGTAACTTTGCAGGAATCCGGCCCTCCAGGACCAGGGTTGCCCACCCTGGATGTAAAGGGTGAATTAAAATAATCAGCTGATTACTGTTACAAAACTGCCACTAAGCAATGGTTATCACGCCAAGTATAACATTATTTGTACCCAGAGGGGCAATTGGCAGATTGAAACACGCTTAAGTCACAGTCCACATTAAGCAACAGTAAGTAAAGTTACCCTTGTTTTGTTTAAATACAAAATGCTGTGAATTGTCATTTTCCATAGGTAAACAGCTAGGAGCCTTTGCATTTTATTCGTTTTACAAATTGTTTATGGAGATGCCAGTTTTAAGTTAACCGTTACAAAACATTTTTGCCCATTGTCTCTGTTCTTTTTTTGTAATCCTTGAGGATGACGTTGATGCTGGCAGAGAGTACATCATAAAAGGACTCTGCATGTACCTCAATGAGGAACCTGAGGATCTGGTGCAGGAGTACATGGTGAGTGTGCAAAAGTAGGTGGTGCCTTTGCCCCATCTCAAATGAATGTTTGTATAAACGTTCAGAATAAGTTATAAGAACTTCATATTGCTGAACATACATGTGTTGTCTTATTATTCCAACAAAGCAGCATATTTATTGTAACTGGCTGGCAAAAAAAGTTATCATCTTAATGAATTTCATCTTAAATGTATGATTCTGTATTTAATTATAATTGATTCTATTATAATTAACAAGGGCTATCAACTCTAAAAATTGTGATGCGTTTTTGTAATTGCAGAGACACTGTAGAATTAATGCAGTTAGACTTAAGTATAGCTTAATCTGGTTGCAGTATCCTTTGTCTGCTGGGCTTATCACTTTAGATAGTAAGATGAATTATGAATCTGTAGTGGGAGTAGGACTTAATGCTTTGCTTTTTAGTCTACAGCATGTGATGTCATTTGCATTTAACCTGTTTTCTTCATTCTCCAACTTTCTTTTGAAAAGTCTGCAAAATTACTGCCTCAACCTACCTGCAAAGCTGACAGTAGCCTTTGATGTGACTAGAAAAATTGAGTGTAAGTTTGGAACTCATGTGATGTAATTGAAGAAACAAATTTAAGGTTGAGTCGCTTTGGAGCAAAAGAAATTACCTTTCATCTGTAATGAACGTTCTTGTTTCACCACAGTGTATTTATTCACACGATTTAAACCAAGTTTGACAGCTATTAAGCAACTCGGATGTGTCAAACTGTCAATCTGAAGTGCAGTCATAAAGTGATCAGGGTGGTTAAATGGCAAAAGTCATTTCATTAAACTAAAATTGGTGTATGCTCAGTGTGATTGTGTGTAAAATTAATGTTTACTCACATTGAGCTTACTGACATTGTAATCAAAGTCCACCATTTACATGGGTTCCGCATTACTTGCATTATGACCTTAGTCACATTGTTAGGGTTCATGTAATTGTACAGTGATGATCCCCTTAGATGTTTACAAGGCAAGTGAGAAGATGCTGCAAAGTGCTGCATTTCTTAGCCCTGAGCTAATGGTTGAAAGAATGTCATTCTTAAAACTGTAATTTCTTAATGAGGAGCCTATTCTTAAAGAAATTTTCCTTTCTCAGGACATGACTGAGGCCAACACACTAAGTGCCATAGAGAGAACAACGGTGGGGATCTATGTTGCCAGAGAGACTCCCGGCAGTAACTCTTCTGATGTGGGAGTAATCCTCGAGGGTGTGGTGGTGCTTCACGATCTGGAGAATGTGGCCCTTGCAACTGCCATGCTGTTTGGACTTTTTTTACATCTTAAATATGAGGTACCCATCGAAGCTGCGCTACACCCTGGAAGTTATTCAAAAGGTAATAATGGAGTTGGATGCAGCCGATCTATCAAGAAAGGCCCAAAGCTTGAAAACTAAAGTACACCAGTAAGGAGAACTGTGTTGTTCTTGGCTCACCCTTCCTGTAAAAGAAGGGTAGTTCTGCATTCCTGGACTGAGCAATGTGGCTGGTTTTACAGATATTTGTTTTAATTACTGTGAAGTTCTTAGCCTATTTGATTGTTGATATTCTGTTTGCTGTTTTACAGTTGTAATTACTGTGCAGTTCTCTACATATTTGATATTACTATTTTACTGATCATATGTGATGTGAATAATAATGACATTGCTGCACTTTAGGTGCACCTGTGGTGTGCTAGGTTAAAACACTGCTATCTGCAGAGCTTTGCTTTTTATGTTTTCTAGTTGTTGAAAATATTTGACATTTTTGTGACATTGTAAGTTGGTCCATTTAGAATGGGGACACCTGCTGTTTATTCCATTTCTGGAATAAAAGTTTAACAAAACTTGTTCTTGTTTTCAATGAAAAGTGGATGATGTTAGGAATGATCAAGAAACTTAAAGGTATTAAACAAGACAATACTTGCTGAAAGTTTAATTATTTTTAATCGTTTTTATATTTAATTATAGATTAACACTTTTTAAATGGATGGAATTTAAATTTTACCATGATGAAACATTGATATGGAAACAAAAATAACTAATATTGCTAGAGTTGTGACTAAATAATGGTTGGGGGGAGGGACTGAATTGTGTTGGAATAAAATGATCAAAATTTAATTTACTTTATTAAATCAAATTTCAGTAGCTTTGTATCAGCACACAATACTTGTGTTGATTAAACATAAATAGCTTGTCTTGATTTAACTGGGAATTGTGTTAAATCAGAACAAACTATGTATGTTCATTCAAAACCAAGTATTTGTGTCAATTTGAACATAGTTTGTCTTGATTTAACTTGCAGAAATGGATTTAAATCAAAACAAACTATTTATGTTTGTTCAACACATGTTCTTTGTGTTGAATGAACATAAATAGTTTATTTGTATTTAACACAATTGTGTAAGTTGCTGCCAAAGCAAACGATATGTGTGCAACCAATGTCCACTATTGAATTGAGTAAATCCAACGTGTTCTTTTTTTCAGTGTAGAGGGAGAGTTGGGTCAGCTCCGTTGGGTCAGCTCCATTCACTTTAAAACATTAAGCTTCCCAGTGGTGTGGCTTTAGTTTGTGAAACGTATGCACTGTCACGTTGTTGTTGTAATCTTTTGTGATGGTAAGCAATTTAGTAATTGTTCCTGCTGACTTGAGCCAGCAGTTTTTTCTTCTCTTTGTCGGTGGAGAAACCAAACATTTCACTCCTTTCTCCGAGCGATTGAAGCATCTCCATGCAGCAGAGCAAACCATGGTGGGGACTATATGCAAGGACAACATGGAGAAAAGGGCACAGACAAACTGCCTGCCAGGCTATTCATGTTTGAGTTCGTTATAGCTTTATTTAATGAATCCATCGCAGTAAATACATGCATAGTAAAAAAACAAGATATATAAAATGTTTGTGTGTACAAACAAATATAAATAGATGTGTTTATTATGTCCTGTTCTGTCTGGATGTGATGTATTTTAATGTTCACTGTTTAATACAGATTTTTTCATATGCAAGCCAAACAAATTTTTTTGGCTCCTTCTCCTTCTGTCCTTTCGGAAAGTCAGAGTTTACAGTAGTCATCAAGTCATTAAGATTATCTAGGCCTTGGGATTACTGAAACAACCATTAATTAAAGATGTATTTATGTTAATTATATCTATGTTGAAAATTAATCTGATCTCAATTTTGAAACATCCCTTCTCCTCCCTCTAAGTGTATCAATAAACATTAGGATATGACTGATCTTAACTACCATACAAGTTTAAGAACATAATATCTATAATACTGAAAGATCAAAGCAATGAAACAACGAAAACACACTTTGAAACCATGTTCACATTAACCTAACGTCAAAAAGGCAGGTAACGCTAGTTGTTTAATCCTTAAATAGTGGCGATGTTTACTTTTATATATATCATTGTTGTAACTACACACACACGTTGGTTTTCTATAGAAATATTGTAAATCAGTGCATTTATTGACTTTAAAGTACCAAAAGACGCAGTTCTGTCACTGAGCGTTTACGGGTTTAAATTGCCTGCAAAGAACTTCCTGGAACTATCTGAAGTCTATGTGAATCACGTGACCATCAAGCATTTTGATCTTCCGTTGACGCTACTCTCTCTCTATATGGCTCTGGTATAACCGAGCGTCCAAGAAGCGGAGTCCCGCGCTCTAATTGGTCTGAAAGTCCCGCCGGTCATTTGTTTGTCCTCCCATGGATCTTTATTTTTCCGGTTCGCAGCTCTCTGCTCTACTGAATGAATTGTGCTGTTTTGTTTTGTTTGTTTGTTTGTTTGTTTGTTTGTTTAATCTAGACACACCCAGATAGCAGCATATATCAGTCTGCTGGACCACCCAGATTACTGTCCTCCATACAAGCTGTACCAGGTTTTTAATCTCCTCAAACAGATTTTCAATGCACAGAGACTTTTATTTTAGAAAATAAACTATAAAATATTAGGAACAACTGAGAGAGAAACATAATGACTAGGCCTGATATAAAATGATTTTATAGAGATTGTTGTTGCTGACGCTGAGCTGGATTAAGATTACTTACTAAACTAACTTACAAAGAAAGGAAGGAAGGAAAAATCAGTAAATTGGACTGTGAGTGGACAATGAGTGATGATAAGTGAAGTTTTGCCTATTACACTGCTTAACCACCGGTGGGCCGCCTAGAAAACGCTGAGCAAAAAGCCAGTGGACCACCAGCTCTGCCATCAGCGGGCCGACAGCGGTCCGCTATCCTCTTGCTATCAGGGCAGAGCAGAAAAGTGCAAACTCTTGAAATACATGAGACAGCTGTACAGGATTATTTTACAAAGCATCACTGAAGAGTCTGTCTTAATATATTAAAGTCAAAGTATGAAGTTGGACATTTAAACAAAAATCTATCATGTAATTTTACGTGGTGAAACAATATAGGTCTTTATATTACTACTCAAATACATTTGTTTATTACTGTTTGTGTTTTCCAAATACCTGGAGATGATCATTTTGAAAGTTATACACAGTATATAAAAAAGTTCTCTCTTTCTGTGGGATAGCACATAGTTCACTCTCTCTTTTCTAACTTTGGGCAGCCCTGATCTACTTAAGAAAATGAACAGAAATGTAGATGTTGAAGAGTGTACTATGTGCTTTTTTGCATTAAGTTTTGGTTGTATGTCATCTCTAAAGTACTCAGGTTAGCTGTTAAGTACATTTATTTCCTATTAGTTCAAAGCTGTTTCATCTTGGTTCCAAGATTGTTGTCTCTGGTTACAATTGTACATTTGAAAATAGGTCAATGTGTTAATCATGGCATGTTTTCTGCAAATGAGCGAAAGGGTGTGATTGACTGTGATTGTAACATTTACCAATGGAGATAAATTAAAAGTTATTCTACCATGAACTTCAATTATATAAGGAAACGAGTTTAAACATTTTAAGGGAAGGTAAATGGTTTAAGAATTGATTTTTTTTCTTTTGATGCTGTAAACACATTTCTGCAATAATCAAAAAACAAAACATACAAAAAAAAGAATCACAAAAGTACAGCAAGTAAAACCTTAGTGAATGTTGTTTTGGTAATATCACACAAAAGCCATAAGATTCCAGCAGGCTGGTTCTTGAGGACATGTTTGATATATTCTTGTTATATTCTACATTAGGCAGTGCTGTGGTAATCCGGGTAATCCTGTGTTGTAATTCTCAGTTTGGCAGTACCACAGGAATACCGCACTCATACCACAGGACTTTTTACAATGGACCACTCTTTGGTCTCAACTGAACTGTCTTAAGAAACATTATACAACAGTTAGTTCTGGCCATGCAAGCTGGTTGGTTTCACAAACATTGTATCATTCTGCTGAGACGCCGTTGCTAAGCAACAAGTTTGATAGCTGTAAGAGACGCTCAAGCCATTTGAAAGTTCTTACTTTGTGCACAAACAGAAAATGGACACTTTAAAGATCACATTTGACCGACAGCCGATTTGGTCAGACTCTGAAGATGAGACGACACTAAATTCCCAAACTGTCATCACCACTGAGCAGCTTTTCAGTCGGCAGCTGTGACAGAAAAACAACTAAACAACCTGGAATGAGCCAGAAATGAACCCAACACCATTCGCCAAACTAAATGGGCTGTAAGATGATTAGCACGGCGAGTAATCAGAGCTGGTAATTTACATACAAGATGTTTAAAAGAAGTCAATGGCAAAAAAGTTTAAATTATTACAGAATGTAACTGCTAAACTCCTACCTCTACCTTTTGAGTTGAGGTACAGACAGGTAGTTAAAGCTGGGAGAAGCAAGTGAGTTCAGGAGCAAGTTAGGAGAGAATGGAACACACTACTGTTTGTTTATCTCTTTTCCAGCTCCACCCACTCCTCCATTACACACACCTGCACATTGTTCTCAGGACTAAATAAGACTGCTGCATATAACCGTTTGTTTTCCCTGTGTGTTTGCAGAGTCTCTGTGCTTCAATACCTGAGTTCTAAGCCTGTTTTCTCTTGGTTTGTGTGGTTTGAGCTCTGCTTGTCTTCTTGGTTTTTCTAATATGGATCTTCTTTTCCATCTAGTGGACCAAAAAGTCCAGAATGTGAATTTGGTTATTGCCACTGGAAGTGGTGAATTTGCAGGGAACTGTTTTCAAGGAAGAAGATGCCAGACCCATCAAGGTTTTCCACAGAGTCACTGACATAGAAGAAAGGGGTTCCTCCTGAAGTTAGCGTCAGGGAGAGTGGACATCAGGGTGGAGACCTGCCCAGCTCTACATTGCCAACAACATTCAACAACCTTGCTGGACAGACACATTCAGACACACCATAAGCTGCCCAAGCAGCAAAAAAGGCAGCCATGAACAGCTCCAGAGAAAAATCAAAGACGGGAAGTGAGCAGAACTAACAGCATCCAGCCCCAGCAGGCTGATGGAGTCTAGTTTAGACATTGAGGTGAGGACACTGCAGGAGGAGACCCCACATCAGCTATTTGGTGAAAGAGGAGGTGGTGGAGGAGGAGGAACCACGCCTGCCTGAGGAAGGCAAAGTGGATGGAAAAGGCAAGCAGGACAAATCATTGACCTCAAAGACGAGCTGGAATAGAAGACAAAAAAACATTTTGAATTTGATGCCAACAACATGTTCCAAAAAAGTTGGGACGGGGGCCTGTTTACCACTGTGTTTCATCACCTTTTAACAGCACTCTGTACGCATTTGGGAACTGAGGAGACACTGCTGTAGTTTAGAAAGTGAAATGTCTTCCTGTTCTTGTTTGATACAGGATTTCAGCTGCTCATCAGTTCAGGGTCTCCTCTGTCGTAATATTCATTTCATAATGCGCCAAATGTTTTCAGTGGTGACAGATCTTTTAATGATATTATGTACCGTAGATGATGAAAAGCAAAAGTTCTTTGCTGTTTTATGTTGAGAAACGTTAAACGTTACGATCGTGCAGTCTTTCACAGAGTGGTGAACCCCTCCTCATCTTTACTTCTGAAAGACTCCGCCTCTCTCAAATGCTCTCTCTCTCTTTTGTACCCAATGGTGTTACTGATCTGTTGTCAATCAACCACCAGGTGTTTTTTTTTAGCATTACACAACTTTACCAGCCTTTTGTTCCCCCATACCAACTTTTTTGGAACGTGTTGTTGGCATCAAATTCAAAATGGGCAAATATTTTTCAAAAAACAATAAAAATGATCAGTTTCAACATTTGATATGTTGTTTTTAAAGCATTTTCAATGAAATATAGGGTTTAAATGTTCTGCACATCATTGCATTTTGTTTTTATTTACACTTTTCACAGCGTCCCAAATCTTTTTTTGGAAATGGGGTTGTACAGGCTAGAACTACCCGGTTAATGAACAGTTTCTACCCACAGGCTGTCAGGCTTTTGAACAAGCTGTGAACTGTGGGTCCTTCCCCAACTACCATTTCACTCAGTCACTTTGTTAGTATTATTTATTATATCATATTACTGCTGTGGACAATAACACAGTCATGTAAGTCACTTTAAAATGTCTGTTCTTCACAGATTAACTCTTGTTTAATATAAATATATAACATAGCAGAGATGTTTTTTTTCTTACATAGGTCCCTCCTGTCTCTATATTTTGTGTATATTTAATATATTTCAGTTTCAGTATTTTCTTGTATTTTTATTTTTACTTTGTTTACTGCTGTAGAGTGATTATCTGAGCCTGACCACAAGCATTTTAATGCATGAATGTCCTGACATGTTGTGCAAATGACAAATAAACTTGAAACTTGAAACATAGAGAGTGAGGCGTTAGAGCTGATGGCTAAGGCCTAAGGTTAGAATGTTAGAGTCAAGCTGTACAGGTCAGAAAATTAATGAGAAGGTTAAGGAAAAGCGGTCAGAAGCTTGTGTATCAAGTGGGCCTCAGTTGAGCTCAATAGAGATGACAAGCTCTGTTGAGCTCTATCACTTTGTGTTCAGTCTTTGAAATGTTTTAGAGACCAGATCCAGATCTGTGAAATGAATATATTTTGTTTTGACACCTCAGGCTACTGAATAAGACAACTTGTGAATTTAAAAGTAAAAACGCCTCCATGAAGACATTTAAAAGTACAGCATCCGAATCCATGATAGACGTTTGGGGTTTAGGTTTGAATCTCAGACGGCTCACTGCTCCCTATATAGTCACTATCTGAGTTATGAAATTGTGTCTTTTCCACCCAAATAGTGGTCTGTGTGTCTGTAACCAGCATTTCATGTGGTTAACATAGTTTACGCTTAAAACCTTCTGGCAAACGAAGGGTTAATTTTGCTGAGAGCTGCTTTGCCAGTAGCAACCAATCATAACGGAGAGTCCGGCTTTATCCCGCCCAGCAGCTGCTGAGAGAGCGTGATTAGTACAACTCAGCTTTCTTATTGGAGCAGGCGGCTGCCCTGCTGGCTGTAGCGAATCGTATGGAGTTAGTTTTGTTTCAAAATGTTTGAGAGAGGAATGTTCCGGTTTGAGTGACAGCGCTGCTCTGAGCGCAGCTAATGAACTTGAACGCGCTTGACAGCACGAAGTGCGCAGGTAAACACCTTCGGATTTGCTCAACAAAACACTCTGGTTTCACTCAAAACTGGAAAACCTGCTCAGTCATGCTCTTCACCTTCAAAACTCGCACGTGCGCGCAAATCATTTCTGCTCTCAGCTCCGCAGCGCGCGCTCAACTTCCACACCTGCTCGCTGTAAAATGTCTGAACGTTTGTGCCAAAACTCAAGCCAATCAGAGCTGCCGAGGGGCGGGTCCTGCCAACGCACCAATCATGGCGTCTTTTCTTAAGCAGCTTTACGCCAATTGGTCAAGGTCCATTCGTGGCTGTGGTGTTGAGTCGGCTTGTGCTTGTAGCCTCGAAATTAGCTCGATGGTTTCTAGCTTTCTCGTAGCAAATGAATAGAAACGATTTATCAGTAATGCTCATCATAAATAATAACGTATTAATCTAACTAACATTGGTAGCTCGGCCATTTGTTCCCTGCCAGAGGCTTAACGGTAGCTAACTTCAAATAAATAGCTTAACATGAATCAACTAAGCTGACGTCAGCAAGGTTTCTTTGACTGTAGCTAACAGTGTCTAACAGTGTCCTACTGAACTCTCCTATAGTGCTCGTCTTCGTAGGCTCATCTTGTTAATCCTGTATATTTATCTTCTATAGTGGCGTCATCTAAAAACAATACTGATGCTGTGCAGTTTTATATGGACAAAAACAAATTTCAGGGAGTAATATAGTTCATCCTACTTTGTTTACTAGACATAATACTGTTTTCTAAGGGCCATACATGTTTTTTCCCTCTGTTTGGTGTTCACACATCGGTTACTGTAAATCATTAAATCATTAAAAATATCAAGCACACAAACTGTAAATATAAGGGATATTTATTCTCATTCTCAGCTCTTTGCTACCATCTCTGGATTTCCACCATTCCCGTTGAATAAGCAGTATACTCTAAAACGCAAACATAAAAAACAGGATGATTCTGAAACTTACTGTTAAAAGACTTAATTGACTGACTTATCATCTGTTGTCAGCATTTCACAGCGTTAATGCAGTTAATATCCTGGACACTAAGTTTAGGTTATCAAAACACACTGACGTTTGTCTTCAAACCAACCTACTGTTGATGGGTGCTAAATAACGTTATGTATGGGCCTTAGAAAAGCAGTACAGCATTATGTCTAGTAAACAAAATAGGATGAACTTTATTACTCCCTGAAATTTGTTTTTGTCCATGTAAAACTGCACAGCATCAGTATTGTTTTTTGATGACGCCACTATAGAAGATAGGAAAGACGCCATGATTGGTGCGTTGGCAGGACCCGCCCCTCGGCAGCTCTGATTGGCTTGAGTTTTGGCACAAACGTTCAGACATTTTACAGCGAGCAGGTGTGGAAGTTGAGCGCGCGCTGCGGAGCTGAGAGCAGAAATGATTTGCGCGCACGTGCGAGTTTTGAAGGTGAAGAGCATGACTGAGCAGGTTTTCCAGTTTTGAGTGAAACCAGAGTGTTTTGTTGAGCAAATCCGAAGGTGTTTACCT
Source organism: Colossoma macropomum (assembly GCF_904425465.1). Classification (NCBI taxonomy): domain Eukaryota; kingdom Metazoa; phylum Chordata; class Actinopteri; order Characiformes; family Serrasalmidae; genus Colossoma; species Colossoma macropomum. Next base: position 36,578 of record NW_023494800.1, read on the forward strand.
GCGCACTTCGTGCTGTCAAGCGCGTTCAAGTTCATTAGCTGCGCTCAGAGCAGCGCTGTCACTCAAACCGGAACATTCCTCTCTCAAACATTTTGGCACAAAACTAACTCCATAAATCGTAGCTGAGGATTCAGTTGTCCCGCCACCGCCGCTGCTCGGTCTAATTGAGCCCCCCTCCCTTTCTCCTCTTTTCTCGTGCTGAGAAGAGAGGAGACGCAGCTGGAGCTCAGAGGGAAGCGCTGTGAGAAAACTTGAGAAGTAGCTCTAAAGAAACAATCAGAGTCAGTAAAAGTTAGGCGTCCTGATGAAAACAGACCCGAAACCCTAAACTCCCAGTAATGAGTGTGAGACCCCACAGTATTAGCTGTACCAAGACAATGAATGCTGAGTAAACCAGCAGTTTCCATGCGCAGCCTAGCTAATTAGCTCCACACGGATTTATGTACACTTCTGGATTTATAGAAGTTAAAATGAGATGATAACTCAGTGAATGCTTTAGATGAATGCACGTAAATGTGTTTATAGCTGAAAGAGTTACTTTTTATTGAGTTTTAAGCCGAAATGGGGTGCTGTGAGCGGAATGTTTTCTTTTCCTCATAGCCATTACTGGTTAGAGCTGGTTGAGCCAATCCAGCAGACATTCTAGAACATTCCAGAGCTACATTTTCATTTGTTCTGTGAAAGGTGCGTTTGAACGTGTTTGTGAAAAAAGAGCCAATGCTTACTGAATATTGGTGAAAAAGGTTTATTTTCATTTAAATATGTTGTTTACATAAACATACATATGCAGTAAGAGTTACAACCTGTAAAAGAAAGAGAAGTTCAGTAAATGAATTATATGAAAATGTGTATAAACCTGTTAAACTTACCTGTTGATGTTCTGAACCTGAAAAGAAAAAGTATTAGTCACTGTGAAGGTGATGTATATTCATTTGTTGTTAGGTGAAGAAAGTGCTTGTGAATAACAGTGAAATGAGAAGTGATATAGCCACCTAGGCGTAAGTGTAGAGAAAGTGTTACAGTACCTGTTTTGTTTAAACAGGTCAGGTTTTTTTGAGGATCATCAGAGCCTGGTTGGATCTTTCAAGAAGTCGATGTCGAGCCACCCACGAATAGAACGGTTTTCTATGAGATCCGTCTTCCCTACGGACTGGTGAACTAACAAAAACACAAGACTAAAGGACTCTTTATTCTTTTTTCCTTATGTGAACATGCACCAGTATTCCTGCTACTTGTTTTGTTATTTATTTGTATTTTTGGTTGTTTATATATATATATATATATATATTGACAGTGTTATTTAAGTTATTAGGGTGAAACAAAGGGTTTAAATCTGTCGAAACTATATCGAACAAAATTAGAGAAATAATTCTAGCTAAGCTCCATACCAAAGTAACAATAAATCCTAAACAATAATAATCCAACTAAACTAAAGAGATAGTTTAACACTAAACCCAAAGTCTTAATCCTTAACTAAATCAAAGATAGCTAAACCTTAAACCCTTTAAACTAGAACACAAATAAGACCAGATTTAATTTAGTTTAGGATCAACGTGATCTCAGGGACAGAAGGAAGGTTGTTTAATTGTTGAATGTTTTCTTTACTTTGTGTTTGTATATATTTTTATCATCCAGTAAAGAGACTCTCTTTATTTATAACACTACTCCTGTCTCCTGTGTTTGCTGTCACACACCTTCCACCTCCTCATTGAACCTGGTTGTACTGGTCCATAGCCTTATTGCAACCTCAGCTTTGCATCTAGTTTGCAGTGTTGCTGCTGTGGTTCATTAGTGGGCTAAAAGGGGTTACATGTCTAGTATGAATTGTCTCTCGTGGCTGAATCCAGAGTGGTTCTCTGTGAGACTCACTGAGCTTTGTTTAGATCAGCAGCCGTTAGTTTAAGACCTGCGTGCTGCTCTTTGTAGGGAGAAGAGAGTCGTTTGAGATTCTGCCTGAAACAGTTGATGGCAGTGTTGAGCCATCTGACCAGAATACTGTGTGCTGTCTGACTGAACGGGTTTACGGGTTCTGTTGGAGAACAGCGCTGACATTGTATAATAACTGCTGTTTAGTATAAACTCCACTCTAGAAGCCCATGTGGTTCTTTACTGCAATCAAATTCATCCTGAAATCTTGGCGTCCTGCAGAACTCTCACCTGGCCATCCCTTTACCAACGTTCTAGCTTCACTCCTGGGCCTCAGGGTTTCTGTCATTGGACTCTCACACTCAGCTTTAGGTTCCAAGACCTAGAACCTTGTCTTGATGCTTCCAACAAGACGCATAATATTAATAATATATAACACAATTGGTTTCATTTGCATGTCAGGACTTATACATATTTGTGTATATACAGCTTGCATGTGCTTCATCATCTTATTTATGTTTAATGACATTTTCATCATTTTAACATTAAAACATAGAACACTTGTAAATAAAAAAATACTAGCATACAAAAAATATAAAGTTTTTAAAAAGTTTTAATAAAAATAAAGGTTTTCTTTATTTTTAGAAATCAAAAATGCATAAATTCTCTCTAAATTAAATAGAATTCCTGAAGTATTTACACAACTTTCCTGTTGTCCAAGACAAGCACGATCAAAAGACACTTTTTGTCTCTAAACTCAAACGCTACAGGCACTTCAATTTTGTTTGCTTTTGTGTTAAGAAATCCATTAAAAGTCTTCAGAATTCTGCAAGTTTTTCACATGACTTATTAATCTGCATATTGGGACTTGCGTATCTTAGCTCGTGTTTTCTCTTCACAACGTCTGCATGTCAGGAAATTTTATTACATTTATGTCGTTTTCCTCTGACTTTACTGCAGGTTGTCACTAAAAGCCCCACTGACCTTAAGTTTAATGACATTCACATAATTTTAATCCAAAGTCAAAGAACACATCTGGCATTTTTATGTGACTTTATGAAGTTATGAAACTTAAACATGAGGTCAAAGATCATTTCTGTGAGGTGATTGGATCATGGATTTCTCCAGAGAAACACTGCGCCTCCTCTCAAACGGAGGTTCCTACAGTTACTGCGCTGTTCATTCAAGAGCGATGAGTCCACAAATCCCAACCCCAGACTGAGAAGGAGGAGGTCAAAGGCCAAAAAGGAAAAGCTAAAAAGGGAAGAAGATGACTGAGGAACCTAAAACTAAACCATGGAAGATGCTGAAATTCTGCTAAAAGTAAATGAGCATTAAAATTCAGTGAGTTAGTCTGGATCAAACGGGGTCGGCTGACACGTTCATGATTTTATGACCACATTTTACAGACATTGTTTTAATATGTGTACATTTGTAAATCATCTCTGAAGCATCACAAAGCACTTTAAACATCATCCCCTCCTGATAATATCGAACAGAACTTTCAAAAACAAAAATATTTGAAAGTGGCAGCCAGTAATGACAGAGAAGACATTTACCCAGCACTACACACTGCAGGAACCAGGTCTGATGTTCAGTTCACTGAAATATTAATCAGGAGGAAAAGCAAAAGAACTACAGCCTGGACCAAGACTTCAAACAGAGTCATGCAGCAAAACATAAAGGATGATTTATTGGGTTCTGCTGGAGAACAGCACTGACATTGTATAATAACTGCTGTATAGTATAAACTCCACTCTAGAAGCCCATGTGGTTCTTTACTGCACTCAAATTCATCCTGAAATCTTGGCGTCCTGCAGAACTCTCACTTGGCCACCCCTTTACCAACATTCTAGCTTCATTCCTGGGCCTCAGGGTTTCTGTCATTGGACTGTCACACTCAGCTCTTAGGTTTCAAGACCTAGAATCTTGAATGGCTTCAGCTGAGTGGGCAAAGAAACTGCACTTGGGTAAAAAAGTGTTCTTCCAACAAGAAGCACAACATCAATAATATATAACATGATTGGTTTCATTTGCATGTCAGGACTTGTAAATAAAAAATACTAGTGTACAAAAAGTATAAAATTTTAATTAAAAATAAGGGTTTTCTTTATTTTTAGAAAAGGATGATTTTTCTTTCTGCAAAACAAGATCTTTACTGGATCAACAGGACAGTGGGTTTTCATCCAATTCAAATCATAAAATATTTTCTGTTCTACTTACTGACAGTAATGTTGTCTGCATTAAAAAGTCAATATTTTCACAAGTTTCTCACAATTTCTGTCTCAGTGAACTACAAGACTCAAAACTCAGCTTGAACATCAGCGTCCAAGTTTTGGAAGATGACCGGCTCGTTACAGCACGATTCACCTCCTCATCTGACTTTCTGAACTGAAGAGGTCAGTGGCTCTATTTTTAGTGTCTGCGCTGGGATGAAGCTTTTGAATGTCTAGTTGTCATGATAAGGTGATAAGACTGTTTCCCAGCTGCAGCGTGCAGCCTTCACCACACATGAATAGGTTGTTTACAGGGTATCACACGTTCCTCCTCAGATGTCTGAGGACAGTTGGGGAGAGGAGGGAGGCTTTCTGCACTCAAGGCCAGCGTTGGTCCTTTTCCTGTGGTGCAAAAATTTGTCCGTGACAACAGTTGAACTTGCTGGGGTCGTCTAAGGACAAGTAAACACCTGTCCTCAGAAGACCCCAGTAAAGAACACCCACTAAAAACCTGGTTCACTGTGCTGTGAGTTTTACTCACACTACAACATAACAAATGCAAACAGATTTGATTCCATCTTTTTGTAAGGAGACAAACACTTTTATGCATCTGTGAGGAATTATTGCCAACAGTCTAATCGCATACATTTATTTTCAGACTTGTAGGTCAGGTTGTCGGTCACTGCTGGACTAGACCGGCTCAGATTCTTCCAATTTCTCAGTATACTTACTTTGAAAGATCACTGCATCAGAGAAAGCTGAAATCTGACCTTCACACAGCTCTGGAATTATATGATTGTTCCGAAGTCAGGAATAACTTTCTTAGGAATCACATTTACTGGACTGTGAGAATTACTGACTGACTGACTGATGGACTGAGTGATTGATTGACTGACTGACTGACTGAACCGCTGACTGATTGAGAGACTGATGGACTAACTGAATGAATGACTCACTGACTGACTGACTGATGGATTGAGTGATTGACTGACTGACTGATGGATTGACTGAATCACTCACTGACTGACTGACTGAGAGACTAATGGACTGATTGAATGAATGACTGACTGACTGATGGATTGACTGATTGATTATCTGACTGACTGACTGACTGATGGACTGAGTGATTGACTGACTGACTGATCGACTGACTGACTGAATCACTGACTGACTGACTGAGTGATTGACTGATTATCTGACTGACTGACTGACTGATGGACTGAGTGATTGACTGACTGACTGATCAACTGACTGACTGAATCACTGACTGACTGACTGACTGATTGACTGATTGATTATCTGACTGACTGACTGATTGATGGACTGAGTGATTGACTGACTGACTGATCAACTGACTGATTGAATCACTGACTGACTGACTGAGTAACTGACTGATTATCTGACTGACTGACTGAATGACTGACTGATGGACTGACTGACTGACTGACTGACTGATCAACTGACTCACTGAATCACTGACTGACTGACTGACTGATTGACTGATTGATTATCTGACTGACTGACTAATTGATGGACTGAGTGATTGACTGACTGACTGATCAACTGACTGATTGAATCACTGACTGACTGACTGAGTAACTCACTGATTATCTGACTGACTGACTGAACGACTGACTGACTGACTGACTGTCTGATTAATGAATGTTCTATGTTATGTACTGCCCAAGTTGCAAATAATGAAAATGTGATTTGGGAAAGCCTAATTTTTCTGGAAGTAGGTAAATGATGCAAAGCACCCCAGAGATAAATCTTCAATGCACATCAAGCCCCTTTCCCTCCACAGGGAAAATGCCACATCTAGCTGGAAGGATGAAAATGAAAGATCATAAGTGAGTTTGTTTTGAGGTTGTAGGCGCTTTAGTGAAGCATTTAATCCAGTTCAGCTTTCTGAGTAAACTCTTACTTTTCATATTATTATTTTGGCTTTAGATGGTTTAACTTCTGAAAATAACAAAACCAAGAACCCTTATAAATATTGATCAGACTCAGGGGGAAAGAATTAATGCGACCTGGTACCATAGTGTATGGATCCTGAGGATCAGTGACAATTACATCAAGATGAAACAGGACGTTCTTTTTAAAAAGAACAGCCACAAAACTGGCCTAGGAAGTAGAAGAACCCCATATTGACGCCCTACGAGTAAAGCGTTAGTATGTTAGTTCACGTTTATGTTCCTCAGATGAATGACTGACACCGCTCAGCGTGGCTGAAGTCCGTCTGGCTCCCTCAGCTGGGCCAGTTATTAACCTGTGTGTCCTGCATGTACGACTCCCTGCGGGAGTTCAGGTCGAGGGATCTGAGGGATGCAGTGGGTGATGAAGCGTCTGCAGGCTCCTCCTGTTGCTGTGTATGAAGGTGTGTTGATGGACACGTCTGCTTGCGCTCAGTGTTTGGAGTCTCGGTGTGGAATCTCTGCCCTTGACTGGCAGGTGTTTGGGGAGTGTGTGCAGTTATAATCATAAGAGCAAGAAGCCGGACAAAGAGGCTAATTAAACATGGCTCATGCCAAGACGCCATCTGTGGGAGTTCAACATCAGCAGGAATGCAGAGTGGCCTGCAGGAGAGAAACGCCTCATCATGAGAGACGAGAACCACATAAAAACATTACGTTCAGCACTGAATCTGAAATGTTATACTTCTCTATGTTATCTGAGCTCAAATCTGAGGAAATCCTTCAAATCAATTACAGCATAAAAAGAGAGTTTTTATCACTGATTTATATCAACTTTCATAGCAGACTTTCTTCAACATATGAATTGATCAGGAATTCATGTGTTAATTATGTTGTTGTCACAGGATCTTCTCAGAGTCACACATGTGTGACAGTAACACACTGAACAGACCAGACAAACACAGCCTGATAACAAGGATTAAACTAAGAGACTAATAACATAAAAATACAACAAACAAAGTAAAGTAATAATAAAAAACAGGCAACATGAAAGAAGCTCAGGAGATGAATATGAGACGTGAACTATAAAACATACAATAAAAACGATTTTACACAGAATATTATAGAGTGATATGAACATTGCTGAGTTGGGCACCTTGTATTTTGTATCTGTCTGTTTTTATCTGTCAGGTCTGGAGTTTATTGACAGGACCCTGGTCACTTGGCTGGAAACCAAACCCAGACCCTTTTCTCTATGAGGCATAGCAAGCTACCCCCTGCACCACCATGCTGCCCGACCCAGAAACTCAACAGAGTTCTCCCCGAGTCTGTGTGGGTTTCCTCCCACAGTTCAAACACATACAGGCTGACTGGACACACTAAATTGCCCCCTAGGTGTGTGAGTGTGTGAATGTGTATGTCTGTCTGTTTGCCCTGCGATAGACTGGTGAGCTGTCCAGGGAGTTTCCTGCTTTCCGCCCAGTGACCACTGGGATAGACTCCAGCAGCCCTGCCAAAAAATTGCCTTCTTCATCATGAGAATCCTTCAGGCGGGGGTTCCCAATCTCAGTCCTGGGACCCCACAGTATGCACATTATGTGCTTTCGCTTATCTAGCACACCTGACTGAACTCAAGCTCCTGTTGTTCTGGCTGAGGTGCGTCACAGTGAAGAAAATACAACACTGTGCAGAGTCAATTCTCAATTCACTGTAAAGAAACCAATGATTACTGATTCTTCATGATGAATTCATAATATCTGTGTGTCCTAAATTAATGCAGGTAATTATTCTGACCTTAGTACTGATTAAAAGCTAATAAAAGAGTTTTATGATTATTTACCAAAATAACAGTCATTCTTTTGCTCTCACAATAACAGTGATGAATGATAAGTACAATAGGGCTTATCGGGGGGCGGTCCAAGACCTCAAACAAGTTAAAGATGGAGCCCACAACTCAGCTTAACTGAAAAACTCAGAACACCAGACAAAAGAAAAGGGAGCGTGCAGCTCCAGGCGCTCGGCTGTGTGCAGTTAGACTGTGTTCAGACTGCAGGTCGGTCAGATTCACTTCTAAAATCAAAGCTTTAGAGTCGACTGTCCACCCTGTTATCTGTGAGAGATCAGATCAGATTTGTGTGTCCAGACATCACCAGTCTATCTGGGTTGCCGTGGTAACGACGTAGGCGTCAGTAACTACGTAGCTACGCTGTTGATGTGGATTTCAATCGCGGATGCAGGAGAGATGGAGGAGCATCATCTCCCCTCCAGACTCCTCAGAACTCTCATCATCATCATGAATCTTTGGAGCTCTTCTTCAATCACAGCACTTCACTCTGGGTTTGACATTGTCGCTGTTTGTCGTGTTGTGAGTGACGCGAAAGACACTTTGAAATCCCATTTAAGCATCCAGACTGAGACACATCTGTAAAAATCTGACTGGAGTTGCATTTAAAACCAGCTCCAAATGTGGTTTGGATCTGATTTGCAAACAAACGAGATTCACAAATGTGCTGAAATTGTGTTTGAGCAACTACATACACGTGAATCAAATGCACAAATGCGTAAAAATATTTTGAATAGAATGGATTTTTGAATGTGCAAAAAGATCGGCAAATGTAGAAAAAATGTAAAATATATATGATGACACGATATTATTGTTGTTATGATTAAACTGGATGTGGTGTTTGATACACGAGACACACAAAATCAGCAGCTTCGTCTGATTGCTTACGGAGTGAATAAAAATCTGATTTCTACAGAAGTCTAAAGCTGAACAGTAAACAAATATTTTTCTGTCATTTTTCTCCAGAGCTAAACTTCTCCTTACAGCACCTGTGTGGAGACCAGCCTATCATCTCTGCTGGTATCAGCCACACATAATGTTACTGTCCTCTGCATGGTCCCATTGACAAAGTGCTGCAGGAGAGAAAAAATGTGTTCTTTCTCAGTCCTTCCCTTTCTTTCGTCTATCTGTCCTCCCTCTCGCCATCTCTCCGTTGTAAGACATGAAAACAATGTAGAGTATTCCAAGGACAGACCTGGTGTATGTGTAGATAAAGCGCAGGTTTCCCAGGCTATCCGGAACAACAGTCACTCTCTTCCTCGCCGCCACGCTCCTACTGGACATACAGGCTGAAGAGCATCTCCGAGCAGCGGTCACAGTCTGAGAGTTCTACTTCCTTCAGCGTGAGCCCGGCGCACAGCAGGGCCATCTTTCTGCACCACAGCTCCTCGATCAGCTGAAGATCAGTTTTCTACCTTGCAGAAATGTTCCTGCTGCTCTTTACATCAGTCGTGCTGGTCGGATGTCCCCTCGGGAAAACCTTCATCCTCCAACCAGAGGAACCTGCAGCAGATCAGTTGTCTCCTGCCATCAGGACCAGCAGGTGAGCATGACCTCCTTACCAGGGTTACTGGTCTATGTTAATGACTGCAGTAACTGTGAGGATTTGATTGAGCATTAGTGAGGTCAGGTACTGATGTTGGATGGTCAGTTCTGGGTCACTACAACTCATCCCAAAGGTACTGGATGGAGCTCCATCACTCCAGAGAACACAGTTCCACTGCTCCACAGCCCAATGCTGTGGGGCTTTATACCCCTCTAGCCCATGCTGGGCACTGGACATGGAGACCTTAGGATCATGTGCAGCTGATCCAAATGATTTGTCCTTCAATAATCTCTATTAAGCTGCCACAGAGGGTTATAGTAAGAAGGTATTGGTGTATCTCCACTGGGTTTGTGGTTAGGATGTCTGGAAGTGTTGGGCTGTAAATTCTTCTCAGTGCTGCCAGTTTGGCTGAACGTTTTCTCTTAAAGGTCAGAAGGTCTTCACAACTTCAAATGACACGGCCAAACTTGAGTGAAGGGTGCAAAATGTCATGCTAACTACTCAGCAGGCAGAGTTTAGTCCTAATACAGAGTGAATGTTGTGTATAGAGGCCCATAATGCATGCAGTTGTACAGAGTGGAAGCTAAAAGCTTTGAGTGGCATTTTGAGCAGTTCTTATTGCTGCTGTAGAAGCCAGTGATTTGTGGGGAGAAGCTGTTCTGACCTATAATTACAAAAGCATGTGGAAGCTTATTACACGCTGTACTTTCCTGGAATGAGAAATGCCATCAATCTGCTCGCAGAGACTTTCTCACCCTCTAGCTCCTCTCACGCTTGGCATGTGCTGCCGGCCCGACACGGCTCAAACCAAATCATCAATTCAGACAAAGACCTGATTTGTTCTTAAGTATAGCCGTCCAGTGATCTTTTATCTTGCAAACTTTTATGCTTTAAAGTTTTTTCTGTGGGCATCTGCATAAAACATCTTAAGTATCGACTCCTTAAGAGTCTAAAAATACAAAAAAACATGTTTCACTTTCCACTTAAACACACAGGAACTCCACCTTAACTCTGTTAATGGCCAGCGTCCACCGGCAGTCCCGCAGTTTTATGACACACTTTATAACCTAAGAATAGCTCAGTCAGTTTGTAGTCCCTGTAGTTACTGAGTAATAAGCCTTAGTGTATAATAAGCCTGGGACATTAAGGAGTTAAATTAGTGGTTGGGATGTAATCAAAGTGATTCAAAGTGAAATGAAATGGTTCATTGTAGAGACTCTTTACTTTTTAATAGGTAGTTATGTTATAACTGAAGTTTGGGGGGGGGGCATGCCCAAAACCCTTCCAACCTAACACCCTTTAATTTCACATCCTCACGTTCCGTTACCGTGATGAAGGGTTCATATCCCCACCGCCATCTCCTCCCTGTTCCTCAATCCTACGTCGGTCCTACTACAGCTATGAGGGGGTCCGGCCTTCTAGATACAGGCAGAAGCTCCAGCGCAGGTTCTCAGAGTTCTCCCCCCTCCCTCAGCCAGTCTCCCTTCATACTACCACCACCATGTTGAAGGCACGGACCGAACTCACTAACTCACAACAACACAAATATAGACATTTTATTTACTATCCAGAACCACCAGTGAACCTACACGAGTCTTCTGAGTTTATATGGAATGTTGATGATGGAAAATAGTGGAAAATCTGAAATAATAAGTTTTCTTTGGGGACTATTTTGCCTCACAGCGCCCTGCATGTATCCCTCCACCATGAATGGAGTTTAAGTTCTCTAAACTATCATAAAACAGTGTCTCAGTCGTCAGGCGGTGAATTCATAACCATTTCATGTAGTAACTTTCTGTGAGGGAGCTTTTAGAGGTGGACGTCTGGTTCCTATCACCACCACTGTGAACAGTTCTGACTCGGTAAGTTTCTCTGGAACAGAGCGTTTCACACCAAACCACTCTGAACCCCTCTGATTACATCTTAACCATCTAAGCATGCAGGAATCCTGAAACATCAGAATTAAGGGAGAAATTACTTAAGATGTTTTGGCTCTTTAATATGTGGACGGCCACTTCTTTCTGAGTGACTTTTAATTTGTTGTAGTAAAAACCTCTTTCACATGTGACGGGTGTTACACTTGGTCTTTATCATGGCTAAATTAAAAAATAATTCCTGCTCTGAAGCCATCAACATTCATTCAAATGACAAACCTCCACGTGTTTGGGTTGGTTTCTTTAGATGTACATGTGGAGTAACTTCTTTATTTGGTAAATGTGTAATTATGGTGGCGACAGTGTGGATTAATGTCCTTATCAGCCAAGTTTGATGCCTAAACAGATTAATTTTATGCCAAAACACTGTGAAACGTCTTCCTGAACGTGCTGCGTTCTAATGTGGCTGATGTTCCGTGTTCACAGATGTCAGGCCGAGTCCCTGCAGAGTGTCCGAAAGGTCATTCTGGACTCGTTAAACCTGCAGGCCGAGCCTCACATGTCTGTTCCTGGGATGGCTGCGATTCGGGATCAGTGGAAAGTTGCCTTCAAAGCCACCAGCCAATCAGAGCCCACGCAGCTAAACAACGCTGGTAAATCACACCTTCGCCTGAGGGAGAGCACAAACCCCTGAGTGCTTTTTCACTGTAAAGCCCACTTTGAGCTGTTTTTAGGGACTAGAAGTTTTAAAAAGGCATGTCAGCTTTAATATTACAGTAATATATTGCACTGCAAAAATGAGCTCTTAGTCAGTAAAAACATCTTAAACATAGTCAATATATCTCATATTTCTCCTTATGAGATTGCTGTAAAAATATTATAGGATTATTCCACCTATTTCTGTACATTTTTACTTGTTTTGAGTAATTTAATCTGGTGAAAGTGTCTTATTTCATTGGCACATCATTCTATTTGTTTTAAAACATATTACAGTTTTATCATTCTGCTTATTTCAGGAGAGATGCTTAAAACAAGTTAAATGATCTGCAAATGGAACAAGACACTTTCATAAGATAAAATTACATAAAACACGTAAAAAATTATCTGGAAACAAGTTACAAGATCTTTACAAAATATAAGTTACAAACATATAATATAATTTAATATAATATAAAACAGAAATCATTGTAATATTAATTAGCTTACTTTTAGACATGACATTTTAGTAGCATGTTAATGTGAAAAAGCTATATTATATTCACAATGTCTTATTTATGGTGATAAATTGGTAATAAAGCCAGTTATGGCCTCGTTTGTGACCCATACTGCAAAAATTGCATATCTTGGTAAGTGAAATAATTTTAAATCTAGTGAAAACATTTAATATTTCTGACTTTGAGATTGTTGTAAGAGTATTGTTAGATTAATGAACTACATTTAATATATATATATATATATATATATATATATATATATATATATATATATATACACACACATAATGAACTAAATAATATATGACTGTCATTGTGTTTCCCATAGAGAACCAAATATCCTCAGAATATTCCAGCCCGGCGAATTTGACTGTCCTCCAGTGCTGCAAACTGGCCTCCCAGGTCTTCATCAGAGGTCAGTAAAACTTACAGTCGCTCAAAGCTGCGGAACCTCAAAAAGCTTCATTCTGTCTTCAGAGGATCCTGACGGAGTGCTGACCTCTTCCTCTGCTCACTTTTAGATCTAGGCTGGGACACGTGGATCATCTACCCAGAGAGCTTCACCTACGTCCAGTGCAGTGTGTGTAACCCTCAGGTGGATCAGAGCATCGTCCACTGCGGTGGAGACCGGCTGTCCGCCTCTCAGGTCAGTCTAGCCAATACAAGCAGAAACTTACTGCCACATCTGCTGTGGATCCACTGAGTGGTTTGTTGTGAAACGCTCTGTTCTAGATAAACTTACTGAGTCAGAACTGTTCACAGTGGTGGTGATAGGAACCAGACGTCCACCTCTAAAAGCTCCCTCACAGAAAGTTCCTACATGAAATGGTTATGAATTCACTGCCTGATGACTGAGACACTGTTTTATGATACATTACATATATGCAGAATGCAGAGCACAGAATTTGAATTATAGATTAAAACTCTCTCCGTGTGTCCCGGGAAGCCGGAGGTTCTGACGTATAACCAGGTTCTGTTTGGTTCCAGCGTCAGATTCTCGGCTGCCTGGTCGGCTGTTCTGTGGGAGTTTCTGCAGCTCAGGGCTGGAACAGAGTGGAGTTTTCACAGAGTAGCTATCAGTGCTTTGTCTGAACAGAGTTCCAGCTGAATGTTAAACGGCCTGTACTGATATCTAAAGATCACGGTATCTACACTTTCAGTCTTACTGTGAAGCTAAAATGTTATATTTTTTGTGATTTTTCTAGTGAAATCTGATAAATGTAGATCAGCAATAAGACATTTGAAAGTCTTAATATATCTGTATTAGTATCAACTAAACTGTGTGCATTTGACTTATTACTGTAAAATTGACTTATTACTGTAAAATTGTGCTCCTCATAAAATAAGGAGAGTAAAAATAATTAATGATTATATTTTGAAGTGAAGCTGTATCTATTTTTTTGTATCTATTAAACATTTTTACTGTTTTAGGTCATTTTATCCGGTAAAATTGTCTTACTGGCAGTAAAATGCCCTGTAATATTCCTATAGTAATGACAAACATTAGATATATAGGTTAGACTCCACCCGCCACAATATCATTTTTCAGAATTATTATTATTATCATGAACAGCATGCAATAGTTTGGGTGCCCCCTCTTCAAATTACTTTTTGATAATTTAAAATAAAAATTGGAAAATTGAAATTAAGTCAGTATTACTGTGATAAGTATTACTGTTTACTTGCTAAATTTAACATAAAAGGGGAAAAATAAAACAAATGTGTCCAGCACAAAGGCCTGTTTTATTTTTTTTAAATATGTTAAACTGTACATACAACACAATATGTATTTTTACAATGTTATGCTAAAATAAACAGAAATTGTTCAAAAATATATCATATTTAAGAGAGTTTTATGTAAAGAATGTGTTAACTTGTGTTTTTTTATATCTTTTTACTTGTCTTAAGTGGTTTTATGTGGTGAAATTGTCTTACTGGCAGATAATTTTTCTCATTGTTTTTCTTGAAACTGTGATCTGCCAATAGAATAAGGACATTCTTAGAAATATGAAATATATTGATGAGACTGAAGACGTTTTAATTTGCACGCTGTGCATTTTTATTATTTTTTACTTGACTACTTTGCTCTAAAATCGACTTTTTCAAACATGTTAAAGTGAGCAGTATTTTTATGTTAGAATCAGAAAATTTGAAGAATTGATCCGCTCCTCTCTGATCACGTGATCACAGCGGCCTTGTGATATTTGCAGAGGAACTGAGTGACACTGTGGGTCCGTCAGGGTGAATAAACTGGGGCTGGGGTTGGAGGCCAGCGGTCAGCGTGACTTTAATTTTGGAAGCCAACCAAACCTCCTAAAGCTCCACTGCTACAGCGCTAATGTCCCTGTGTTCCTCTCCTGCAGGTGCCATGCTGCGAGCCCACCGAGCGCAACCTCACGCCCTTGCTCTACCTGGACCACACGGGCAGCCTCGTCATCGCCTCCGTACCGCTGACCCGCAAATGCGGCTGCAGACCCGGGACCGGCCCCCAAACCCCCAAACCCTGAGAGGTCACAGCCTTGGCTCTGAGTACCCCCCAATCACCCACACCTCTCAGACCACCTCCATCACCCTCACATTCTTCTTACTGCTCACTGCTGCCAGGATGTCGATCGATAACAGACACTGTAAATATTCCACATTTTACAGATTTTACTAGCTGAGTGTCCAAGAAGTGGAATTCCAAGAAGAAATAAAGAAATCCGGCTTTGTTCAAGGACTCAGCGCTTTCACAGAGAAACCTTCAACCGAGGCCACATCAGGGGTCAGATCTCCCCAAACTGAGGTTTCTGAGTGTTTTTTAGTGATTTTATAGCTGAAGTCTGGCGAGGATTTAGACAGCGGTCTCTGAGTGTTCCTCTCAAAAATGCAAGTTTAGCACCCTGCCAGACTTTTCCCAGAGTGGGTCTCTAAAGCTTTCAAGTAAACAGAGTAAGAACACGCTGACGCTTTGCAGTCTCTGCTCCGGAGTGTGTAACTCCGACTTTTCTGCACTGATAAAACAGCCTGGAATCTTCACCATGTTCCAGTTTAGCTCTGAAGGGTTAAAGTCCTCAGAAAAGGTCTTGAAAAGATTTTGGATACTGAGTATATTCCTGGAACGCTCCAAGGCCATTCCATGTCACCATGTCTTATGAGCTATAAGCTGCTTAAAGGGCCCATATCCTGGAAAACCGCAGGTCTGTTTACTTAAAAAAAGGGTTTGATGTATTACAGAAACATGATTAAAGTTTCTAAATGTGGAAATTTAGCACCTCTGTTAATAGGGGTGAGGGCAGCCAATTAGAACAGAGCTCATCTACATATATCAGTCTTAAAGATGCATCAAAAACAGCCTGTTTAACTGTGGGGGATAAAGAGACGCTGGAAAATTTAATGCAGGAATGAATTATATATATAAAAAAGAAAAATACAAGAAAACAAAGGATATGGGGCCTTTAAATAAGAACGCTTTTAACCTTTAAAGAACCCTTAAAAAAGTTTTATTTAATCTTTCAAAGTTTTCAAACTTACTTTTTACATTTATTTACATTACTGTTTTATTTTTATGTTGCTATTTTGCTGTATTTTCACTTTTTTCTAATATGTTAATTTGGCTGGTTACAAAGTTTGGACATTTTTGGACACTCGGTAAATTAGAGCCAATCTGAGCTTAAAGCTGTTTAAACTGTTTAATTCAGTCCTGCAGAAGTTTTATTTTATCTGTGCCTTCCATACCCCCCCCACCCCCCACACACACACACCCCACCCCCCTTGCACCCGCACCCCCCCTCACACCCGCACCCCCCCACACACCCCATCCCCCCTCGCACCCGCACCCGCACCCCCCCATCCCCCCTGCACCCGACCCGCACACACCCCCATCCCCCCTTGCACCCGCAGCCCCCACACCCCCCCATGTTTATTTGGCTAGACTGTTTCCTTCACTCAGTTACGCTGTAGTGCCATTCGCTCCTTCTGTATCACCTGAATGGATTCACTTTTAACACCTTATATATAATTTTTTGTAATATTACTATAATATTTCAGACATGACCAGATTTTATCACATTAAACGCATGTTATAACAGGCCACTGCCTCACTAAACATTTCTTTTACTGTTTTCATGTTACAGAGCAGATTAATTTTATATTAGCAAACAAATGTATAACATTTCATTAAAATAAAAGCTTGATAAAAAAATTCATTTGTATTTGTGTTTAATCAGAAACACCTCCACAGATGTGCACTTTACCTGCACAGCTGGCACACCTTCATGCCCAAAAAACCAAGCCACAGTTTGTACAATCTCAATTACCAAAAAGTTGGGACAGTGAGTGAAAAGCTAATTAAAACAGAGAGCAGCGATCAGTGAATTCTGCTCTGTATTACAATTAAAAAAGGTACTTTTTGCTGTTTTACCTGATGAGCTTCATTGTGTTTGTAAATATTTGCTCATTTCCCAATTTGATGCTTCCAACGTGTTTTTGGAACACGTTCCAAAGTAGTTGTTACAGCATCATGTTTACACTGTGTTACATCAGCTTTCCTTTAACAGCTCTTATCAACCAGGGACTGAAGACACAAACAGGTCCAGCTTAGAAAGAAGAGTTTTCTTTCTTCTGTTATTCAAGTCTTCAGCTGTGCAACCATACAGGCCCTTTGTTGTTGTATTCTGAGCTTAATAAGACACTCATTTTCAGTGTGAGGCAGTTCTGGACTGAAGGCGGGTCAGTCTAATACTCTTATTATGCAGACATGTTTCTTGGGATGTCATGTTGAAATAAACATGAACGTCCCTGAAAAAGACGGAGTCTAAAAGGCAGCATACATTGCTCCAAAATGTGTCGAAGTCTTTCACTGATGTTTTGTCGAAGTGTTCCTGATCATCCCAGAGATTTCTCTGAATTGTCTGATTCTGTTGATGATATTCTGCACTGTAAAGGGTGAAACACCTGAAATCCACAGTTTCTCACTGAGGAATGTTATTCTTAAACTGTTGGACCATTTTCTGATGCATTTGGGTTTTTTTGGGCAAAGTGGCCTCGACCCGTCATCACATCACCTGATAAAGGGTTCTTTGCATCATGCAAGGTTCTTCAGATTGATAGACAATGTGCTGTAGACGGTTCTACAAAGCACCTTTTAGAAAGTGGTTCAATATAGAAATAACAACAGCAGAACCCTTTTTGGTGCTATTTAGACCCCTTTTCAAAAAGGTACTATAGAGAACCACTTACTATCCTCTGCAAACAGCAATCTAAAGAATGCTTTCACAATGCAGAGAACCCTGTAATCATGCAAAGCGTTCTTTGAGTGTTCATGGTTCTATATAGAACCATTTTCTTTCCTAAAGAACGCTTGAAGAACCATCTATTTTAAGAGTGCAGTGTTTTGCTGAAACACAGGTCAATGTATGTTTATAAATCACTGCTTTCTGTTTTTGTTTGCATGTTTTTTCCTGTCCGAACTGTTTTGGCCGTGTGTGTGTCTGAGGAGCAATCATGAAGATGAAGTTGACCTATTTGCAGGCTATTGTATTTCATTGTGGGGGCTTCTCGGGTTGCCAAGATTATTCTGGGAGCTGCTTGGCAGTGAATCCACCTTAATCGTGTCCAGCTCACTTGGCACTCCGGACTCCAGCAAGTCTCTCTCGCACTGTCCTGCTGTTTCTCTGCTCCTTCTCCGTCTCTGTCCATCCTGACAGGCAGACTGAGTGGTGAGACTGAAATGGGCTCCGTGGACGGCCAAACCGAGTGAGTTAAAGAGCGAGGGGGAAGGAGAGCGAGTTGAGCAAACACAGCCGAACTCCGTGAACAGGGAGGGTTTTTTTGCTCCTCTCAAGCAGCTCTGGGACAGAATGGCGTGTGTCCGGTCCTTCTGGCTGCAGTGGGGGACTCTGTGTTCTCTGCTTGCCTTCCTGTTTGCTCAAGACAGTTTGTGGGACTGCACAGAGAAGGATGACCTCCTGAAGGACGTTCCAGCAGACCTGGACGTGCCATCTGAATGCACACTGGGCTGCACTGCACTGACCTACAGGGGCATTGTGGAGGCACAAGAGAAACTGACCGTCCGCTTCAGGGATTCATACATTGGTGAGTTACAGATACTGAAACGTCTCTGTTCTTCAGATTTATTTGAGGTCTGAACTGTAACATTAGAAGATTAGAAGACCTGCCATTCGGGTCATTAAATTGTCTGCTAGCAGCAAAACACGGTGACTGGACTTCTGAGAAAAGTTGTGGTATAACTTGACTTGCTGCTTCTAGATGACTGTATAGACTGAATCTTCAGTTGAAAAAATCCAAGTAAAAACTTTAATTAATTAATTAATTTATTTATTTATTCATGTGCTCCAAACAGCTGTACTTTTAAAGTTTGTGCTAAACTGCATTTTAATTGTTACAGAATGACTGAGCTGAGCTCAAATTAATTTAACTGGGTTTAATTACATAATATTGCAAGTTATACCAAACGAATTCATGATAAAAAAACTTATTTTTAACGTATCTGTTGTGAGAGATTACATCTCCATTTATGTTTATATAATAAACAGCTCATCTGAGCAGTAAGTGTGGTTTTGCATGTAAACCACTAAATAACATGTAAACAAACATAAATACAGTAAAAGTAACACACAGTTCTTGTTTTTTGTTTTAGGTCTTTGAAATGTAAGCTGGATTTCACCGGAATTTTTGGTCAATTCTCAGAGTTATTTTTGCAAATTTGAGGTTTTATGTAATGTTTGTGTCGTATTAGGTTGAAGTGCATGCAGACTTTTCAGCATTTAACAGGTTAATTTGGAAATCCAGTGTTTTTGTTTTTTATTTAATGTTTTAATTAATTTTTTAAAATGATCCCACCGTTAAAGATTCATACACATAACATAACAACATAACACGAACAACAAACCTGCCCTTATTCAGGAAACAAATCTGAATGAAGTGGATTATAAACCAGGGTTAAAAGGTCACCGAGATGGACTTTTAGTTGTGAACTCACTTTGCACTCAGGGTGAAGCTTCAAATATTGAATGTAGAAATTAATGATTCACAGATTTGATAGAAATGCAGGAATACTAAATAAATCCTTAAAGTTGGAAATCCATGACATTACTGGACAGGCCATTGTCGGTTTTCCTGGAATGACCCGGACTTGTTCTTAGTTATTAAGAGTCACTCAGGTCAGTGAAGCTGTAAGCAGTTAAAACAGTGTTTAGCAGCGTTTTTCTGTGGAAATCCTTCACCTGAGCTGGAGGCCCAGGTGAGCTGAATAACCCAGTGTTGGTGACGTGTTCAGCCTTAAAGTGATTCTTCGATGTAAAATCACATTTAAACTGTTCTTACCTGTAAATGTAGTTTGTGTCTAAATCATCACTGCAGCCAAACAGACAAAAGTTTGTTTCACAACGAGTAACAAGTGACAAAAGTGTCTGTTAGAGGTTACTGAAAATCACACAGTGCTGTGCAGTCAAATTTATGTATTTGTTGGTTTTCCAAGTGTAAATAGTTACACATCCTCTACAGAGACTCACTACTGTACATTTAAATACACAATCACTGTTTGTTTACTGAATTTATCACACTGGGCAAAATAAAATATAAAATGTGGCCTGTGGCTTTTAATTTTTCTTCCAATATAAACAGAAACATAACTAGAATTTGCCATAGTTAAGTTTGCTCTCTGTATAGGATGTAAAATGTAACTTTTCCATACGGCTGTATGTGATGGTTTGTTTTATCTCTATTTGTCCAAAAGTACCACCTAATTAGTGAATTTAGCCACGTTAAGATGCTGATACAGGTGATCAATTGTGCACTCACAGCTTGTAGAATCTCCATAGAAAAGCTCTGACCAATAGAACGGGATGCTGCTCATGATCCTAAGGTCACCATGTCCAATTCCAGCGTGGGCTAGAGGGGTATAAAGCCCCCTAGCATTGGGCTGTGGAGCAGTGGAACTGTGTTCTCTGGAGTGATGGAGCTCCATCCAATACCTTTGGGATGAGCTGGAGTGACCCAGAACTGACCATCCAACATCAGTACCTGACCTCACTAATGCTCAATCAGATCCTCACAGCAATGTTCAACATCTGGTGTAAAGCCTTCCCAGAAGAGTAGAGGCTGTTACTGCAGCACAGACTCACTATTGAGTCGACAGGCTTCTGGAGACCAGGGGCCGTATTACAGAAAATTCTTAGGTCTGAGATCTGCTTTGTTGTCATGGTAACTTCAGTTAAGACTGAATTTAGGACAGAAGTCGTTACAGAACAACAGTTCTTAAGTCTATAATCTTATTTCCAGATAAGAAAACGGTTTTACAGAAACATCCTAAGTTGCCAGAATATCCTAAATATTTTCTTAGCTTTAAGATAAACTCAGAGCGTCTTAACTTCTATTTAACCGTCTGTTTCTATTGTTTTATGCAGTGATGGGCAGCACAGTTCACTATAACCAGCATAATGAGGCCACATTTATATATACACTGAAAACGCTGCTTTGACTGTTGATGAAATATTACAGTGATGGTGGTGAATAATGAGGAGACGGAGCTGAACGTGTCTCTGTTTATTAGGAGGAGTAACGTTAGCGCGCTCAGCTGAAGCGTTTGGGAAATGGAGACTGAAACTGGGGATCGGCAACGCTTTGATAAACAGCAGGGGGCACTGACACAGTAATCTTAACTTTCAATTTAGCGCGCTTTAGTTTTATTTGACCTTATTTACTTCAGTAACGGCAGCTAACATTAGCTGTCTGGCTAAATAACTTAATTAGTGTTTACGTTTCAGCTGTGCACGTATGGTTGGTTGCTAGGTAACAGATATGACAGTTGATTGTTGACTTCAATCGAGTAAGTTAAGATTTCCTAACTTGAGATAAGAAAAGATGCTGTAAGATAAGATAAGATTCCTGAATTAAGATCAGATTTGCTTCTGTTATACGAATTAGTGAAAAATCTTATCTTGACCTGTCGGATCTTAAGTTAAGACAGAAAGATAAGAATCTTCTGTAATACGGTCCCTGTTGTAAAACTAACGTCCACTAACGTGTCTGCTGTCTTTGTGCAGGAGAAACTGAGCAGTACTGCTGGTCCCCGAAGATCAAGTGCAGCCCCGGCCAACAGCTGCAGAACGCCTTCGTTCTCCTTCCTGTGGATCTATCATTGGTGAACGGGGAGACCCTCAGACTTCAGGTCAGCTCGGCAGATGTTTCTGCAGAAACACTGCATCAACACACTGGACGCTCTCTGCTGCCCTCCGACTGCGGCCTTCGCTTTGACATCACGGAGCAGCTCGCCGGGATTCTCCAGCAGGCTCTGTGTGTCAAAGTCCTCCCGCAGAAGCACGCCGCTGTGGGCGGAGCTCTGAGATGTCCACCGTTCCTGGTCACAACCTGGAAGCACTGGAGCCAGGGAGAAGGGTGAAGGGAGCGCAGGACTCCAGTGAGGTGATGGACAATGACCAGGAAAAGCACTCAGAAGATCAGCTTTGTATAAAAACACTTAATCAGCCATTAGACATTAGAGCTCACAGCACCACACGGACGTGTGGTGGACGCACATTACTCAGAGGCGGGTGGTGACCGGTGCCGTTACTCAGTTATACAGACTGACTTTTGATGGATTTGCACTTGCTTAAGGCCCAATCCCATTTCACCCTGTGCCCCTACCGCTGGGCAACATGGCCCTCCAAACAGAGGTTTTTCAGAGGCACACTCCAAACGGAGTGTTATGAAAAAAAAAAAGAATAACTGGCAAGACGGCTGCGCGAGCGACCAAAGAAACCCACAAATGTGAGAATTTTCTCCATTAAAAAAATACGATAACTACTGTTTTATCTTAGTTTCATGTCGTTTCTGTGTATTATGGTCGTTTTCTTCATAACAAGCACAAAACAATTGCTAATAGCATGGTAATTTCTCAGTAGCTAGCTAACTTTCCCATTCCACCTTAAATAGTCCAGCAGTTCTGACGCCAGAAGACCAGAATGTAACTGCTGCACCATTTAAGGTGGAACGGGAAAATTCGAACAAGAAGCTGGCGAATAGATGACTTCAGCTTCGTATCACCAAATAATTGGAGTGTGTGATAATAAACGATTGTCTCCTCCCCCTCTTTGAAAGCATTTGATGCGCTTAATCTAACTAAAGCCCAGCAGCGTTGCTGAACTTCTCCCTGCTCTATCACTGAAGACGCGCTGGGTCGCCTGTAGAGCAGCGTTAGTAGCTGTTAATGAAGTGATGTTTTGTTTTGTTTTTTTTTATTTGAGGGTCCCATTTCGTAGGGCAAGTTTTTAACCACTACCCCTTGTAACTCAGTTCCAAAGGGTTAGGGTGACACTCGAAAACAAGGGGTAGGGGTAAAAAGAAGAAATGGGACTGGGCCTAAGTATTTTCAAGTGATAATACTTTTACTTTTAAATGAGCAGAACAGAGAACGTTTTACTCAGTTCAATTTCAGTAATTAATGTTTCGTTTCTATTTCCTTTTTGGGCTTAATTAGTGATTTGCAGTTAGATTAATCAGTAGGTTGAAATGTTTGTTATCCAATTGTTTTTTTTTTTTCTTCATCTTATTTTTTTACTGCTAACTCATCCCACGCTTTTCAAGATACTGACACTGCTGTAAATCAGGGGCTGTATTACAGAAAATTCTCATTTTGTCTTAACTTAAAATCTGACAGGTCAAGATAAGATTTTTCAGAAATTCGTATTACAGAATCAAATCTGATCTTAATTTAGGAATCTTATCTTACAGCATCTTATCTCCAGTTAGGAAATTTTAACTTGAGATATTGATGATATGTCTGTTACCTAGCAACCGACCATACGCGCACAGCTGAAATGTAAACACGTAATCGGCTAAGTTAGTCAGACAGCTAACGTTAGCTACCGTCAATGATGTAAACAAGGTCAAAGTGTGATAAACTGTAAGTAGTGAATACTGTGAGAGTGCCCCCTGCTGTTTATCAGAGCATCACCACTCCCCAGTTTCAGTCTCCATTTCCCAAACGCTTTAGCCGAGCGCGCTAATGTTACTCTTCCTAATAAACAGACACACGTTCAGCTCCATCTCCTCATTATTCACCACCATCACTATAATATTTCATCATCAACATTAACACACGAAGGTAATCAGAGGGACGGTGGAGATCGAGTCTGCAGTGTCTGGGGTTTTAAACACTGTTAGAAAATAAAAACTCAAGTCAAAGCACTATTCCCTACAAACCAACTCGCACTCTCAGGTCTTCCTCTGCTGGTTTACTCACTGTCCCACCTTCCAAACTACATGGGTACGGTGATTGTGCTTTCTCTAGGCTGGCTCCCCGACTCTGGAACTCTCTCCCCTCACATATTCAACAGGCCAACTCTGTCTCCACTTTTAAATCTAAACCTAAAACTCATCTCTTTCCTATTGCTTATGACTGTTCTCAATCCTAAACCAGCCCTTTGCGAAGTCCTGCTATGTTTTGCTTGTGATGTTACGTGCTTCATGTTCTCATGTTTGTCTTTACTGTTCTGTATTTCGAAAACCTGTAAGCGTCTTTGAGTTCTTGAAAAGCGCTATATACGTATAATGTATTATTATTAGTATTAAAGCAGCGTTTTCAGTGTATATATAAATGTGGCGTCATTATGCTGGTTATAGTGAACTGTGCTGCCCATCACTGCATAAAACAATAGAAACAGACGGTTAAATGGAAGTTAAGACGCTCTGAGTTTATCTTAAAGCTAAGAAAATATTTAGGATATTCTGGCAACTTAGGATGTTTCTGTAAAACTGTTTTCTTATCTGGAAATAAGATTATAGACTTAAGAACTGTTGTTCTGTAACGGCTTCTGTCCTAAATTCAGTCTTAACTGAAGTTACCATGACAACAAAGCAGATCTCAGACCTAAGAAACTTCTGTAATACGGCCCCTGGAATGTTCGGTCTGATCGGAATGGTGTGCTTGTATGCAGCTTTTTTGATCATCTGTACGGTTTTCATACAGTGATCATAAAAGATGATTTATTTTCCCAAAGTTTGGGTTTTTAAATTCATGACTATACAAGTTCATTAGTAACCATATTAACCATGTGGGACACTATCTAGCCACCCTGTAACAACTATCTGGGATATCACATCAGCCTCCAAGCAACACCTGTGCAGTCACACTGTATCCTTCAGGAACTGTGATGTGTTGTTGTGTTGGTTCTGCACCTGTATGGCTTTGTGACGGATCACAGCTCTGACTTCAGACATTTAAATCTAAAACGCTGAAATTCCTGAAATTTGTTCCTGAGACAAATGAAAACAGTGAAGTCAGAGATGCGCAAACTAAACCTGCTCTCTGATTAAAGTCACTGCAAAGAATTAAAGACTGCAGGAAAGTAAACATACCTTTACAAAAACAACAGCAGAAGCACAAAAACTATGTAAAGGAGAATTCCACCAATTCTTCAAAATTCCTCTATAACTAGAAGGTTTAGATGTAATCAGAGTGGTTCAGAGTGGTTTGGTGTGAAACGCTCTGTTCTAGAGAAACTTACAGAGTCAGAACTGTTCACAGTGGTGGTGATAGGAACCAGACGTCCACCTCTAAAAGCTCCCTCACAGAAAGTTCCTACATGAAATGGTTATGAATTCCCTGCCTGATGACTGAGACACTGTTTTATGATAGTTTGAGAACTTAAACTCCCTCATGGTGGAGGGATACATGCAGGGCGCTGTGAGGCAAAATAGTCCCCAAAGAAAACTTATTATTTCAGATTTTCCACTATTTTCCATCATCAACATTCCATATAAACTCAGAAGACTCGTGTAGGTTCACTGGTGGTTCTGGATAGTAAATAAAATGTCTATATTTGTGTTGTAGTCATGGCGACCCCTGGTTCCTATCACCACCACTGTAAAGACATCTGAACCATCTCACATCAAACCACTCTGAATCTCTCTGTTTACACCTCAATTCCTAAATTATAAAAATTCCCCGTTAAGAATTGAGTAGCTTAAAGAACTGCAGTCGAACGTCTGAGTCCATCCAGCACCTGTCAGCACTGAACTGCGGTAAGATAGTTCTGCTCTTTGTGGATCCGTTTGGTCTAAAATAAAATGAGTCAAAAGTCAAAGTGTGATTAATCACAAAGCAGCACAGCAGCTGAACTGCATGTTAATGATTAAAATAGTGAGTAAAAACTTTTTTGTTTGTTTTCAAGCTTTACGAAGTGTTTATGTTCATTATTATGTCTGTAAAATGGAATGAAAAGTGAAAATGTGCTTTTGGTTTTTTAACCTCTCCTTTCTGTCCCACTGCTTTATTAAACTGAAATAAATGAGTTTCGTGTACCGGTTGGACTCTGCTTTGTATCTTCAGAGGCTATTTTGTTCCTCTTCAACTCGTATTAAATAACATAAGTTACAATAAATACACAACTTTTAATAATTATTCTATTTAATAGTGAATGATTACTGCACTGAATAATGTAGATCATTCTTACAGTGCTCTTAGTACCAAGAGGACAGGGTCTGGAGAAGAACAAGAACGTTCAGACACCATCAATGAAGACTGCAGTCAGTTTATAAACGGATAAATGTTTTAGCAAATGATTATGAAAATACCATAAATACCATAAAAACCATAAATGCCATACATATCATAAATATCATAAAAACCATGAATACCATAAAAACCATAAATACCATAAATATCAAAAAAACATAAAAACCATAATACAGCAGTTAAACGCAAAACGTATGAGTAATTTTTTCCACCTCCTTCGACGTCTTTTAGCCTGTTTAGCCTGACGTGTTTTAGCCTGTTTAGCCGGACGTCTTTTAGCCTGTTTAGCCTGACGTCTTTTAGCCTGTTTGGCCTGACGTCTTTTAGCCTGTTTAGCCTGTTATCTTGTAGCCTGTCTAGCCTGACGTCTTTTAGCCTGTTTAGCCCGACGTCTTTTAGCCTGTTTAGCCTGTTATCTTGTAGCCTGTTTAGCCTGTTATCTTGTAGCCTGTTTAGCCCGACGTCTTTTAGCCTGTTTAGCCTGTTATCTTTTAGCCTTACGTCTTTTAGCCCGTTTAGCCTGTTATCTTTTAGCCTCCTTATCCTTCTGTGTGTTGGCTCTTTATTCCATCTCTTAGCTGCTTGTCTCACTGTCTTTTAATTTCTTTAGCTGTTTAGCCTGTTTAGTCTGGCGTCTTTTAGCTGTTTAGTCTGTTTAGCCTGGGGTCTTTTAGCTGTTTAGCCTGTTTAGTCTGGCGTTCTTTTAGCTCTTTAGCCTGGCGTCTTTTAGCTGTTTAGCCTGTTTAGCCTGGCGTCTTTTAGCTGTTTAGCCTGTTTAGTCTGGGGTCTTTTAGCTGTTTAGCCTGTTTAGTCTGGCGTCTTTTAGCTGTTTAGCCTGTTTAGTCTGGGGTCTTTTAGCTGTTTAGCCTGTTTAGCCTAGGGTCTTTTAGCCAGTTTAGCCTGTTTAGTCTGTGGTCTTTTAGCTGTTTAGCCTGTTTAGCCTGGGGTCTTTTAGCCTGTTTAGCCTGTTTAGTCTGGGGTCTTTTAGCTGTTTAGCCTGTTTAGTCTGGGGTCTTTTAGCTGTTTAGCCTGTTTAGTCTGGCATCTTTTAGCTGTTTAGCCTGGGGTCTTTTAGCTGTTTAGCCTGTTTAGTCTGTGGTCTTTTAGCCTGTTTAGCCTGTTTAGCCTGGGGTCTTTTAGCCTGTTTAGCCTGTTATCTTTTTAGCCTGTTTAGCCTGTTACCTTTTTAGCCTGTTTAGCCTGTTATCTTGTAGCCTGTTTAGCCTGTTATCTTGTAGCCCGTTTAGCCTGTTATCTTGTAGCCTGTTTAGCCTGTTATCTTTTTAGCTTGTTTAGCCTGACGTCTTATAGCCTGTTTAGGCTTACGTCTTTTAGCCTGTTTAGCCTGTTATCTTTTTAGGCTGTTTAGCCTGTTATCTTTTAGCCTCCTTATCCTTCTGTGTGTTGGCTCTTTATTCCATCTCTTAGCTGCTTGTCTCACTGTCTTTTAATTTCTTTAGCTGTTTAGCCTGTTTAGTCTGGGGTCTTTTAGCTGTTTAGCCTGTTTAGTCTGGGGTCTTTTAGCTGTTTAGCCTGTTTAGTCTGGCATCTTTTAGCTGTTTAGCCTGTTTAGTCTGGGGTCTTTTGGCTGTTTAGCCTGTTTAGTCTGGGTTCTTTTAGCTCTTTAGCCTGGGGTCTTTTAGCTGTTTAGCCTGTTTAGTCTGGGGTCTTTTAGCTGTTTAGCCTGTTTAGTCTGGCGTCTTTTAGCTGTTTAGCCTGTTTAGTCTGTGGTCTTTTAGCTGTTTAGCCTGTTTAGCCTAGGGTCTTTTAGCCAGTTTAGCCTGTTTAGTCTGGGGTCTTTTAGCTGTTTAGCCTGTTTAGCCTGGGGTCTTTTAGCCTGTTTAGTCTGGCATCTTTTAGCTGTTTAGCCTGTTTAGTCTGGCGTCTTTTACCTGTTTAGCCTGTTTAGTCTGGTGTCTTTTAGCCTGTTTATCCTTGCGTCTTTTAGCTGTTTAGCCTGGGGTCTTTTAGCTGTTTAGCCTGTTTAGTCTGGGGTCTTTTAGCTTTTTAGCCTGGGGTCTTTTAGCTGTTTAGCCTGGCGTCTTTTAGCTGTTTAGCCTGTTTAGTCTGGTGTCTTTTAGCTGTTTAGCCTGGGGTCTTTTACCTGTTTAGCCTGTTTAGTCTGGGGTCTTTTAGCTGTTTAGCCTGTTTAGTCTGGGTTCTTTTAGCTGTTTCAGCCTGTTTAGTCTGGGGTCTTTTAGCTGTTTAGCCTGTTTAGTCTGGCATCTTTTAGCTGTTTAGCCTGTTTAGCCTGTTATCTTTTTAGCCTGTTTAGCCTGTTATCTTTTTAGCTGTTTAGCCTGCCGTCTTTTAGCTGTTTAGCCTGTTTAGTCTGGCGTCTTTTAGCTGTTTAGCCTGTTTAGTCTGGGGTCTTTTAGCTGTTTGGCCTGGGGTCTTTTACCTGTTTAGCCTGTTTAGTCTGGCGTCTTTTAGCTGTTTAGCCTGTTTAGTCTGGGGTCTTTTAGCTGTTTAGCCTGGGGTCTTTTACCTGTTTAGCCTGTTTAGCCTGGCGTCTTTTAGCTGTTTAGCCTGTTTAGTCTGGCGTCTTTTAGCTGTTTAGCCTGTTTAGTCTGGGGTCTTTTAGCTGTTTAGCCTGTTATCTTTTATCTGTTTAGCCTGTTTAGTCTGGGGTCTTTTAGCTGTTCAGCCTGTTTAGTCTGGGGTCTTTTAGCCTGTTTAGTCTGGGGTCTTTTAGCTGTTTAGCCTGTTTAGCCTGTTATCTTTTTAGCCTGTTTAGCCTGTTATCTTTTTAGCTGTTTGCTGTTTCTTTTAGCCTATTTAGCCTGTTATCTTTTTAGCCTGTTTAGCCTGTTATCTTTTTAGCTTGTTTAGCCTGTTATCTTTTTAGCCTATTTAGCCTGTTATCTTTTTAGCTTGTTTAGCCTGTTATCTTTTAGCCTGTTTAGCCTGACATCTGTTAGCCTGTTTAGCCTGACGCCTTTTAGCTGTTTAGCCTGTTATCTTTTTAGCCTATTTAGCCTGTTATCTTTTTAGCCTGTTTAGCCTGTTATCTTTTAGCCTGTTTAGCCTGATGTCTTTTAGCCTGTTTAGCCTGTTATCTTGTAGCCTGTTTAGCCTGACGTCTTTTAGCCTCCTTATCCTTCTGTGTGTTGGCTCTTTATTCCATCTCTTTGCTGCTTGTCTCACTGTCTTTTAATTTCTTTAGATGTTTCGCCTGTTTAGTCTGGGGTCTTTTAGCTGTTTAGTCTGGGGTCTTTTAGCTGTTTAGCCTGTTTAGTCTGGGGTCTTTTAGCTGTTTAGCCTGTTTAGTCTGGGTTCTTTTAGCTCTTTAGCCTGGGGTCTTTTAGCTGTTTAGCCTGTTTAGTCTGGCGTCTTTTAGCTGTTTAGCCTGTTTAGTCTGGGGTCTTTTAGCTGTTTAGCCTGTTTAGTCTGGGTTCTTTTAGCTGTTCAGCCTGTTTAGTCTGGGGTCTTTTAGCCTGTTTAGCCTGTTTAGCCTGGCGTCTTTTACCTGTTTAGCCTGTTTAGTCTGGCGTCTTTTAGCTGTTTAGCCTGTTTAGTCTGGGGTCTTTTAGCTGTTTGGCCTGGGGTCTTTTACCTGTTTAGCCTGTTTAGCCTGGCGTCTTTTAGCTGTTTAGCCTGTTTAGTCTGGGGTCTTTTAGCTGTTTAGCCTGTTTAGTCTGGGGTCTTTTAGCTGTTTAGCCTGGGGTCTTTTATCTGTTTAGCCTGTTTAGTCTGGGGTCTTTTAGCTGTTCAGCCTGTTTAGTCTGGGGTCTTTTAGCCTGTTTAGCCTGTTTAGTCTGGGGTCTTTTAGCTATTTAGCCTGTTTAGCCTGTTATCTTTTTAGCCTGTTTAGCCTGTTATCTTTTTAGCTTGTTTAGCCTGTTATCTTTTAGCCCGTTTAGCCTGACGTCTGTTAGCCTGTTTAGCCTGTTATCTTGTAGCCTGTTTAGCCTGACGTCTTTTAGCCTCCTTATCCTTCTGTGTGTTGGCTCTTTATTCCATCTCTTTGCTGCTTGTCTCACTGTCTTTTAATTTCTTTAGATGTTTCGCCTGTTTAGTCTGGGGTCTTTTAGCTGTTTAGTCTGGGGTCTTTTAGCTGTTTAGCCTGTTTAGCCTGGGGTCTTTTAGCTGTTCAGCCTGTTTAGCCTGGGGTCTTTTAGCTGTTTAGCCTGTTTAGTCTGGCGTCTTTTAGCTGTTTAGCCCGTTTAGTCTGGGGTCTTTTAGCTGTTTAGCCTGTTCAGTCTGGGTTCTTTTAGCTGTTTAGCCTGTTTAGTCTTACGTCTTTTAGCCTGTTTAGTCTGGGGTCTTTTAGCTGTTTAGTCTGGGGTCTTTTAGCTGTTTAGCCTGTTTAGTCTGGCGTCTTTTAGCTGTTTAGCCTGTTTAGTCTGGGGTCTTTTAGCTGTTTAGCCTGTTTAGTCTGGGTTCTTTTAGCTCTTTAGCCTGGGGTCTTTTAGCTGTTTAGCCTGTTTAGTCTGGGGTCTTTTAGCTGTTTAGCCTGTTTAGTCTGGCGTCTTTTAGCTGTTTAGCCTGTTTAGTCTGTGGTCTTTTAGCTGTTTAGCCTGTTTAGCCTAGGGTCTTTTAGCCAGTTTAGCCTGTTTAGTCTGGCGTCTTTTAGCTGTTTAGCCTGTTTAGTCTGGCGTCTTTTAGCTGTTTAGCCTGTTTAGTCTGGGGTCTTTTAGCTGTTTAGTCTGGGGTCTTTTAGCTGTTTAGCCTGTTTAGTCTGGGGTCTTTTAGCTGTTCAGCCTGTTTAGTCTGGGGTCTTTTAGCCTGTTTAGCCTGTTTAGTCTGGGGTCTTTTAGCTATTTAGCCTGTTTAGCCTGTTATCTTTTTAGCCTGTTTAGCCTGTTATCTTTTTAGCTTGTTTAGCCTGTTATCTTTTAGCCCGTTTAGCCTGACGTCTGTTAGCCTGTTTAGCCTGTTATCTTGTAGCCTGTTTAGCCTGACGTCTTTTAGCCTCCTTATCCTTCTGTGTGTTGGCTCTTTATTCCATCTCTTTGCTGCTTGTCTCACTGTCTTTTAATTTCTTTAGATGTTTCGCCTGTTTAGCCTGAGGTCTTTTAGCTGTTTAGCCTGTTTAGCCTGGGGTCTTTTAGCTGTTTAGCCTGTTTAGTCTGGCGTCTTTTAGCTGTTTAGCCCGTTTAGTCTGGGGTCTTTTAGCTGTTTAGCCTGTTCAGTCTGGGTTCTTTTAGCTGTTTAGCCTGTTTAGTCTGGGGTCTTTTAGCCTGTTTAGTCTGTGGTCTTTTAGCTGTTTAGCCTGTTTAGTCTGGCGTCTTTTAGCTCAGTTAACAAAATAAATTGTCAGATTAAACAGAACTGCTTTCTTGCTTCATCATTTCAGTTCATATGAGCAGCATAACAGCTCGTTTACAGCACAATTGTTTTTTGTTACTTAGTGTGTTAATACAGAACTGCAGTGGCACTTTTAATGTAAGTTAATGTAAAGATGTTTTTGTTTACAAATGATGTAGAAAAAAATGGACATCCATTTATTTTATTAGCACCATATATGGACCATTTTATGATGATGTTAAATGCAGCTCAGCCAATCAGATCTTAGTACTGAGACTGTCCATTTTATTATAACGCCCTGGCATTTCTTTCTGTTTATGTTGTACATTGTATTGGTCAGATGTGTGTGTAATGCTGGAATCCTGATCCAGAGAATCACAGTAGGATTTCTGTGCATCACATCTATAAATTAATAACACAACCAATTAGCTGTGAAGTTAATCACCACTGACCCGTGAAGTCATCATGGCACTTGTTTATAAAGTTCTAATAACTTACGCTGTGGGCCCTCAGTCATAATAACTGTGACAGTATTGCCCCCTTTTGGACATAAGTGGTCCTGCATGTTTGTTCCTTTCTCTCCTTAACCACAGGATGGCACTCTAGAACAAGAATGGCATCTGTTGTCATACACTACACACTTAAAAAGATGGCTCTTCAAGAGTTCTTTATTAAAGGCAATGGTTTTATTTGGAGTTCTGTCTGGAACCATTTCATGCTTAAGTGGTTCTCTGCATGGTGAAATCGTTCTTCAGACTGATATGTGTTAAATATGGTTCTATCTAGAATCAGCTACTTTAAGATCACTCACTGCTGTTACAGCTTGTATCATCTACATAAAAAAGCTCTGACCAATAGACGCTCTGGAGCAGCTGCTCATGATCCTAAGGTCATCAGGTCCAACAATTAATATCCTTAATTTCAGAGGAAACGCCTGTTTAATTATTATAAGGGACAAAACAGCTCATAAAATAAACTACGGCTGGTTTTAGAACACAAAAGCTTATAAATGCAGTAGTAGAAAATAAAATACAAGGAAAATGTAGAATATGAGCCCTTTAATTACTGACTGTGTGAAAAGTTTGGTCTTTTCCACTCTCTTTCTCTCTCCCTCCCTCTCTCTCACTCTCTCTCGCTCTCTATGTTCACTCTCTCTCTTTCTCTCGCTCTCCATGTTCACTCTCTCTCTCTCCCTCTCTCTCTCTCTCTCTCTCTTTTACTCCTTTTTTAAATTTCTCTCTCTTTCTCTCTTCTGTCTCTCTCCCTCACTTTTTCTCTCTCCCTCTCTCTCTCTCTCTCGCTCTCCATGTTCACTCTCTCTCTCCCTCTCTCTCTCTCTCTCTCTCTCTCTCTCTTTTTTACTCCTTTTTTAAATTTCTCTCTCTTTTTCTCTTCTGTCTCTCTCCCTCACTTTCTCTCTCTCCCTCTCTCTCTCTCTCTCTCCCACCCTAACCCTTCCCTGTCCCTCACCTTCTCTCTCTCCCTTCACTCTCCAAACACTCTCACTGTCCTCAGTCAACCCCCCTCCTCCCCTGTCCCACACAGACACGCCCCCCCCCCTCCCCACCCCTGTGTCTCAGCTGGCTGCTGATTGGTGTAATGCAGCACCTTCCACTCTGTTGCCTACAGGAAGTGCACTGGGATAAACGTGACAACCCCCCCACTCTGCACCCCCCCATCACTCTCTCCTTCACCCACTGCAGATGACAGCAGCTTGACTGCTCTTCCAGATCTGCTCCTCAGCGACTCTGACCCACTTTCAGCTCTGACACAGACGTCTGCAGACGATTTACACTAGATGTTGAACAATGCTGTGAGGATTTGATTGAGCATTAGTGAGGTCAGGTACTAATGTTGGATGGTCAGTTCTGGACTCATCCCAAAGGTATTGGATGGAGCTCCATCACTCCAGAGTACACAGTTCCACTGCTCCACTTGACCTTAGGATCATGTGCAGCTGATCCAGAGCGTCACTTTCTATTGGTCAGTGCTTTTCCTGCTGCTTAGTCTAAACTTCCCTGGCCACTTTATCAGAAACCCCTCTGTTGTAGCTCCACTGTGCTGGTGTTCAGGTAGAGACTGTAGAACATCTGCTGATACACAGTTTATGTTAAACGTTCTTTCATCAGTGGTCAGTTTCTGACCACAGAGACATTTGAAGAAGGATATTTGTGAGTGAACAATCCTCTCTCAACTTAACAGTGACACTGACTTGGGTAAAAACTTAAACACCAACACACACCACCACGTCAGTGTCACTGCTGAGCTGAGAATGAATCACCACCCAAATAACACCTGGACAGCAGCGGCTGTGAGCTCAGAAACTGACCAGTGACAAACGCTGTAGAGCTGATAAACTGTACAGTAACAGACGGACTACAGTCTGTAACTGGGCACCTACACAGAGGAGATACAAGGTGGGTGTTTCCAATAAAGTGGCCAGTTTGTGGAAGCACAATGCGGGAGTTTCTAATAAACTGGCCAGTGAGTGGGGGGCGGGGGGTGTTCGAGGCACAGAGCCTAAAGAGCTTTACATTCCACTGTAGCCATGGCGACGGGTCTTAACATGTTTTTGTTTGTTTCTGTGGAGCTTAATTCAGGACTTCCTGTACGGATGCAGAGCAGACGCTGCTTCTTCAGCCTGCTTGACGTCCAGTGACATCCATTAAGTTATTGTGCAGGTCAGTAGTTAAAGGCCTAATATTCAATTATTTTAGGCCTTTATTTTAATCATTTAATGCCTATTATTCCCATAAAACATGCAAAAACTGTTATAACATTCATACAACTGTATGCAAAAGTTTAGGCACCTCTGCCTAATTATATATTTTGTTGATTTTTGAAGTAAAGAGTAGTAAAAACTACATAAACAGCAAGAGAGCAAAAGAGAGAGGAGAAAGAGAGAGAGAGAGAGAGAGAGAGAGAGAGAGAAAGAAAGAAAGAGAGAGAGCAGAAACAGAAGAGAAAGAAAGAGAGAGGCAGAAAGAGCAGATAAAGAGGAGAGAGAGACAAAGAGAGAGAGAGACAGAGAGAGAGAGAGACTCTGTGGAGGGAGGTGGGAGTTGTGTGAGCACCTGTGCTGAGAGAGATGAGCTTCATCATCACATGGTGTCAGTAATCCGTCCTCCTCACCTGCTGAAGCCTCTTCAGGAGGAACACAATATTAATGCTTTAGATGTTTGCGCTGTACAGATGTTGTGCTGAAAGGAATAAGAGCAAAACTAACCTCCAAATAAGGCCCTCTGGCTCAGAGCGATTCAACTCTGCAGGAAAAATTAACTGAGATCTCGCTGCTGTTGCTCTCTGTGCTAAACAAAAATGTTTTAAAGCTGATACGTTTGTCCTCTGAATTATGATGACGTTAAGGTGGAAATATGAATTTTGCTACTTTTAAGCTAACATGGCTGCACATTAATCTCACATTAAACTGACTTCACCAGAATAGCCCACACAGGCCAGCATGCTGTATCCACTGTGGTAGCTAAGCTGCTTTGGTAATGAAATTTTTAAAAATATGTGTCAGTTTGTGATATATATATATATATATATATATATGTATATATATATATATATATATATATGTATATGATATATGTATAGAGATCTATATAAATATATCATTTGATAGCACTTAATAACTGTCTGGGGACTGAAGACACAAACTGATATGTTGCTCTGTGTTAATGGAGCTTTCACAGATGTGCTGGTTACCCACTAAAGCCCCCCCCACCACCACCACCACACACACCACACACACCAAGACAGACGCTGGATTTAGAACTTTACGCTGGTAACAATCTGGATGGTCCTTTTCTTCTTTTGTTCAGCGAACACAGCATCCATTTTTCCATAAACAGTCTGAAAGTTGACTCAGACCACTCAGTACACATTTCCGCTGAGCATCAGTCCGTTTCAGATGAGCTCGAGCCCAGAGAAGTCGGCGGTGTTTCTGGCTGGTGTTGATATTTGACTTCCACTGTGCAGAGTTCAGTCTTAACCTGCATTTGTTGATGCAGTGACAGATGGTATTTATTTACAACAGTTTGTCAAAGTATTCCTGAGCCCATGTGGTGACATCATCACAGAAATGTGCCTGTGTTTAATGCAGGGCCATCTGAGGGGTCGAAGGTCATTGTAGTTTTTGGCCTTTTCCTTAATGCACAGAGATTTCTCTGATCATGACATTCAGCACTGTAGAGAGTGAAATACCTGAAATCCCCACAGTCGTTCTCTGAGGAACGCTTTTATTAACTGGTGGATTTTTTGCTGATATATTTTTAGTAAAGTAGCCTCGACCCATAAAGCGCTCATAAAGTGCTTATAAATCACTCATAAAGTGCTCATAAAGCGCTCATAAAGCGCTCCGTCTGTCCTGGATGTTTTTATACCAAGGCATGACTGCATCACCTCTTTAAGACCACAACGTTCCTAGTCTTAAATTGTTCCTGTACCAACGTTTTCAGAACGTGTTTTCAGAATAAGCACATTTTTACAAAATAAAGTGAAGCTGATCAGATCAAACATCACATTTCCTGATTTGTAATGTTTTCGTTTAAGTACAGATCAAAGTACATTTACACATTTTCTGGTTTTTTTTATTTTTAATTAATGTCCCGACTTTTTTGGAACTGGGTTTGTATTTCATCTACATGTGTGTATGTTGGCACAGTTAAAAATAATTAGCACTTACATTTTAAAACATCACATATATTGTACACACATTTTTAATGCAAACAGATTTATGTCCCTTTATTGTTCTTTCATAAGGGGTATTAGGTGATGTTGTTATATAACAGTGTTAATTTGTAGCAGATTTACTTTAAAGAGTTGTGACGCAGCAGTATTTATACTGTGATTCTGTAATGACCATCATTCAGTGATGTTCAGGACAAAACATATCAGCTCATATTATGTTATGATAAACATGTCATGTTCACCATAATGTGTCATAACAGAGATTTTGAAAATGTCATTAATTTTTCCCCATAAAAAATGGGCATAAACCAGGATTTCCTTATATGGGCATAACAATGACTACAGATTGCTTCAAGTATGCGTTAATGTCTTTTACAAGCTTCCAATGTCCATGTTTAATCTAGAACGACCAAAAAAAGGTTAATGTGCACCACTGTTAGCATTGAGCTAACATAACATTACAAACCCCCACAGGACACTAGCAGAATTTAACTTTATAGTTTAGCATTATTACTTAGTTTTTACTGATGGATTTATTGATTTCTTAATTGATTCATCTAAAACTGTACAACACTTATAGGACCTAAAAAAGAGAAATGAAAAAACATTGTGTGGATTTTTTAGGCCAGTCAATATTAAAGGGCTAATATCATGGAAAACCACATAAAAAGCACAAAAAAGCACAAAAGCAACAGATAAACAAAACGCTGGGTGTCGTCGTTTGATAAGATGTTGGTGAAGTTTAGGTGAAGTTTGTAATCCACTGTAGATGCTTACAGGAGTTTAACAGAGCCTAATATAAATGAATATGACATATAAATCATCCTCAGAAGGTTCTGATTCGTTAGACGTTCCACGAAGGCCCGACGTCGGATCACAGGAGAAGCTCAAACTGGGGCCGCAGATAAAGCCTGCACGAGTGGGGATTGTTAGTCAGAAGCATAAAGAGGCCTCGGGTTGCTTTCTGTGCAGTGAGGATGGATGAAATATTCTTTCTCCCAACCCAATCCCCCACCCCCACCCCCACCGCTGCCCCGCCCCCCGCGCTGGAGCCCGTGTGCTGGCAGAGCTAATCTGTGTTGATCCTCTGCTGAGCATCTCTCAGACGCTTGTGCTGCGTCTCCCTGACCGGCCATGGAGAAGTGGAGATTTGAGGCAGCGAGCTGCAGGGCTGAGTGAGGAAAGACGAGGCTCAGAGGGAGAGGATCTGGCAACACATCTCCAAAAATAGCACTTTATACAGCATAAAGCCGGAGTGGCCCAACACTCACAGGAGGCCCAGCATTAACACTCACTGCAGCTGATTTACAGTGTCTGTCATAAACCTCACTGTCATCAGCGCCCAAACGACTGTCAACACCGTCTCCTCCAGAGCCTCTTCTGAAGGGGAACTCCACTGATTTTCCAAAATTTCTGCATAATTAAGTGTTTAAGATGTAATCAGAGCGGTTCAGAGAGGTTCAGAGTGGTTTGGTGTGAAACGCTCTGTTCTAGAGAAACTTACCGAGTCAGAACTGTTCACAGTGGTGGTGATAGGAACCAGACGTCCACCTCTAAAAGCTCCCTCACAGAAAGTTCCTACATGAAATGTGAATAACAAGATTTTGGTTCTAAACCAGATTGTCATGTTTATCATTATTCAATTCATTAGAAATGCTTAGACACGGTACATTTTGCAGGGACTCTTATTCTGAAGGGTGGGGGGCCTTCGGGCTGTGTGTTGCTGTAGTAAGCGAGAGGAGCTGGAGTGAACAGCCAGAGCCGTGAGCTGTTTACAGATCATTCTGCTGGATCAGTTCAGAGTCAGAGCTGAAACACATCTGGGACTTTTAACTGAGCTCAGACTTCAGCCTAAAATCATTCAGCTTTGAGTGACTCTAAACCTTAATTATGGTTATTTTATTAAAACTAATGATTCAACATTCCAAAACAATCATAACTACCCAAACTGTACCAAATATTTCAGTAGTGTCTGTTTCAGTAGTGTCTGTTTCAGTAGTGACTGTTTCAGTAGTGTCTGTTTCAGTACTGACTGTTTCAGTAGTGTCTGTTTCAGTAGTGTCTGTTTCAGTAGTGACTGTTTCAGTAGTGTCTGTTTCAGTACTGACTGTTTCAGTAGTGTCTGTTTCAGTAGTGACTGTTTCAGTAGTGTCTGTTTCAGTAGTGTCTGTTTCAGTACTGACTGTTTCAGTAGTGTCTGTTTCAGTAGTGACTGTTTCAGTGACAATTTTAGCTCATTTTGAGCTCAGAAACTCAGCAGTTCATGAGCAGCAAACACAGCTTTGAACAGCTGTTCACACAGAAAATCATCATATTTTACATTAAAACACTAAAAAGTGCTGAACTGCAGAAAATATGATGATTCTTAATGTTCCACACTGATTTTCAGACTTTGGGACACATTTACTTCAAAACAATGGATCTAACTGCTCACCATGCAGTCATGAGGGACATGGAGGGCATGCAGGGGGTGGCTAAAATAAGGCTCCGCCTACTAAACTATGTGTTTCAGTCAATATTTATTTTAAATATTAAACTCATTGTAAATCTAAAACTGCAATTTAAAGAACTCAAAATATATTTAAAACAAATAAAATGTAAGTATTATTTTCAGAAGTGTACATTTAGAGGTTATGGTTTGGGATGGACCCTCCCTGTAGAAAGTACCCTATAAATGATGATGGATATATTTAGTTTATCACTGTCTCTATTAATGTCTTGCCTTTAAACAGATCAGAACAGAATCACTGTAAATATCTAAGATCTGAATATTTCACTGTTTTTAAAAAGTTTTTTTACTGTGTATTTGAACTGATTCAGTAATTGTGGCCCATATATAGGGAGATTCACTCGAAAGAGGCCCCGAATATTCTGTAATAACTCTCTCTAGGACGAAACAATCTGAACAAAACAATGTGCAATGAGCTCCTCAGTATATGGAGTTTCAAACAAGCCGGGATGCCCCTGCGTCGGAGTGATGAGGTAGGCACCATTGTTCAGGCAAGGAACGTTCAGGAACATGGAGCGCCGCATCAAAATGTGTCTGTCAGAAAACAGAGATCACTTCTAGCACCACATGTAATGCAATCGATTACACACACGTCAAGGTATGTAGCGTATTTTTTGGGTTCAGATTGCCTGATCCTAACAGGAGTTACAACAGAATATTCGGGGCCTCTTTTGAGTGAATCTCCCTGTATTTGTACAGTGGTGTGATTGTTGCTGCTGTAATTTCTTTCAGGATCAACAAAGTTTCAAGTCTGTCTTTCTGTCCGTTTCTGTAACGTCTGTAGAGTTTAGAGTTTTTACTCCAGCACCCAGTAAATCTCAGTGATGATCAGCTGAGGTGAATCGGGCCGTGTTAAATGCAGGAGAATGGCTGTGCTGCGGTTCTGTAGACTACAGGTCCGACACCTCTGGCCCAGTGTGTGGAACTGCGTGGAGAACGAACAGAAGGTGTCGGTGAGCCTCAGTGTGTGTCTGGAGTGAGTGGTCAGTCGTGCTGGCTGGAGGAGTCTAGCTGATCCCTCTCGTGTGCCAACTGCCGGCGGACTTTGCCTCCCTGAGCACAGCTGGCTTATCAGCCTCAGAGCTCTGTCAACACAGCAGGACTGGATTGTGGGTTTGGATAATGTTGCTCTGCTGTAGCTGAAAGACTGTGTGCTCTCAAACGCAGCGTGTAGGTTCAACCTGACCTTGGAATGAAGCACTGAGCCTCGTTTAAAGGGCCTTCAGCCTAAACCTGGAGTTTAATGTTATCTGTCATGTGGTGCACTATTCAGCGTTCCGGGCCATAGCTGGAACGTCCAGAACAGGGGTGTCAAACTCAACCAGTAAAAAAGGCCACATTTAAAAATCTCCTCAAATCTGTGAGCCACAGAAAAAATGTTTTTATTTCATTTTTAATTAATGTTGTGCTATAAACTGAACTGGATCTTGTTTATTCAAAATATGCAAAAACTTCAACAGTAAAATACAGACGTTTATAGTAGACCTTGAAATATTACATGGACATTTGAAATATTCTAAATTCAGTGTTTTAAACCTACTTATCTGCTTGAACAGGACACCTGCCATCCTTTCTTTCATTAAAACTTGGGCTCAGTTTCTGAGCTGCTGAGCTGACATTCAGTGTTTATGTTGGTTGAACTGCAGCTGAAATGCATTTGGTGACATGACTGGTGTGGAATTGTGTAGAATTGTGTAGAATTGAGGTGAAACCGCTGTCCCATATATTGTTGTTGGGGTAGGAGAGTCGGAGCACATTACGTTGCAGTGCATGCTGGAGACTGTAGTGCAGCACATTGTGAAACGGGCTAATAATAATAATAGAAAACTAAAATACCTTTCTGGGCCAGATAGGATTGTATGGCAGGCCTGATTTGGCCCACAGGCCTTGTGTTTGAGACATGGGGTCTAGAATGTGGTGGCCGAGTTAAACCCAGAGATTTTACTGGGGTGGCACACTGTTAGAAAAAAAAAAAAAAAGAAAAATCTTACCTAAAATGGCATAAACGCATCATGCTGATTTTACTCTGTACATCCAAATCTGTACAATTAAATCTGTCCATCATTTCTACATAAATAAAATATTTGGTTTAATTACTGCTGAAAGTTAATGAAAGACTTGCATGTCTACGTTCCTCCATGGCATCGCGGCCAGTGATGCCACAGTATTTTACTCATTTATGAAGAAATTTTGTGTTTGAATCAAGTAAATTAACTGCAGCACTTTTTTCAGTGCACAACGTTAACTTAAAGAAAAATGTGTCGTACGGACGAACAATTCAGCTGCTCTCTCTGCAGATTATACAGTGTATTGATTAGAAGCTCAGCGCTGTGTAAGAACCTACGACACGTGTTTAACTGTAAAAGAACTGATCATGATTAACGATTATAGCTGAGTACTGTTCGATAGTTACTCATCTCACAATATCTGCTTCATAATGCAGCTCACAGAGCAGAACTGCTGACTCAGCACACTCACCCTGCCCTAAAAGGACCATTAGAAACCATTAGGAGTAAAACCTGATGGTGTAGCTTTCTAATTGGAATTGTCTTATTAGTTTCCAGTAGAGACCACTAGTTTCCGAAAGAACACCTTTAGATCCCATTGGGAAAATGGTCAAATGTGCTTAGAATCAGCCACTGGTCACCCGTTACACCATTAGGATCCTTTACACTGTGATATCAACCTATTAAAAAACACAAAACACATTACAAAACCATCAGAAACCAACAAACACACTTAATGGTTTGTAAGGGTTTTTTCAGCAGGGCACTCACCTGTTCACTGAGTAAATTAGCCAATCACAGCCAGATATGCTCTTAAACGCAGCATCGTCAGCGTTTCATGACTGACTGGTAACCCTGATAGCAGATTTTCAGCATAAAGTGTAACTGATGCTTTATTGATGATGTCTGACTGTCTCAGTCTCTATAAGTGGGCCAGAAGGGTGGCCATGCTTCACTGGCCCAATTCACTGGATGCTGTTATGATGGTCAACCAGCATGATCCTACAGAGTGACCAGCTAAACCAGCACTAGACCAGCATTAACCAGAAAACACTGGCTTAGACCGGCATTTAGATGCTCTACCAATCCTGATTGCTAGCTTAGCTACTGAGCTATAGGCTAACAAATACTACCAAGCTAGCATTAGAGTGACTCTTACCTCAATAATCAAACAAAATCATAAAGAAAACAGAGATTCTGTCTTTATTCAACACTAAATGAGCCCCAGAGACGAGTTTTCACCCTTTCTGTCAGAGAAAAGGAGCCAAACAGGGGAATGATATTTAGACAGCCGCTACCATGCTAACTCTGCTAACTGTAGCTGTTAGCTTCCTCACTGGCTGAGTCGGTTCTGCAGTTTGGGTTCTTCATTATCTCCACTGTGAGGATGATTTGAAGTTCCTGCAGTGAAACAGCTGCAGTAAGATGTTGGATTCTCAGCAGTAGCGTCCCTGATAGTGAGAAGAGAGTGGCCCACTGTCGGCCCCCTGATGGCAGAGCTGGTGGTCCAATAACGTTTTGCTCAGCGTTTTCCAGGCAGCCCACCGGTGGTTCAGCAGAGTATTAGACCAAATCACCACTCATTTTCCACTCTCAGTTCGATTTACGGATTTTTCCTTCCTTCCTTTCTTTAGTTATACATGTGCATTTTAAACCTGTTTAAGGAGATTAAAAACTAGTTAGAGCTTGTGTGCAGGACAGTAATCTGGGTGGTCCAAGCAGTCCAGCACTGTGGTCCAGCGGCGGCAAACAGTCAGCGGGGTGCCGACCTTATCAAGCCAGTGGACCAATACATGCTGCTATCTGTGCCAACAAAAATATCCACCCAAAAGCAGCTTTTTCAAAATTTCTCACACTTCAACCTCTCTGTAGGGTCTGATGCGGCTGCAGTTTATGAGTAAGATTATAATAGATCTAATGAATTAAATAGAGATAAACATGACAATCTTTTTCAGAACCACTGTAATCTGATAGTGTATTCATCTTTTTCATCTTCATCTTCTTTAACTCATCCTGCAGTTTTCAAGATAACGACACTGTTCCAAATCCGGAATGTTTGCTCTGATCGGGAATGATGTGCTTGTATACAGCTTTTTGATCCACCGTCCTGTTTCCGTATAATCTTCGTTAAACTTAGATTTTTTTCCCTATAGAGTTAATTCACTGTTGTTCTGACCCGCACTCTTCTGTTCTGTTTTTTTTTCATCTGTCATTTCTCCCGTAGAATCCCATTCACTTTCACTCACGCCCAAGTTCTGTCAGTTCTTTTACTCGACAGCCACCAAACTGCATGTGTCACTCAGGGTAGGTTTCCATCTCTAATCCACAGCTATACTGATCCGCACTCCTCTATGTGTTGTTTTCTCATCTGTCGTTCCTCCCATAGAATCCTATTCATTTTTAACAATACCTAGCAACCACTAGGCAACCCCCTAAGTACACACCCCATACACCATGGCAAACATCTAGCAGCACCTTAGCAACCTTCCCTTTTACCATAGCGACCACGTTTCAGCACCTTAGCAACCAACACTTTTACCATAGCAACCACCTTTCAGCACTTTAGCAACCAACACTTTTACCATAGCAACCACCTTTCAGCACTTTAGCAACCGCAAAATCACTCTGCATTTCTTCAGGAAACACACTGTTCTAGTTCAGAATATTTCTTTCATCTGAGTTTTTAACCCTCTGGGGTCCACAAACTCACCCACACATCAAATTCTCTGTCTCTATATCTGTGTCTGTATCTTTGTGATGATCTAGCTCAGAAATCCAGTTCAAACACTTCCTGAATCTGTAGAGTCGCCCTTTCCATTCCATCTCGAGATCATACGAAACTCACATCCGGAGTTATGAGCCTATGAAGAGGGGCTGAGATACACATCATCTGCCTCTCACCGTGTGGAACTGGTGGATTCGTGTGTCCGTCTACATTCTGTGTGAAGCTGACCAATGGCCGGAAACCCTTCATTCTTCATTCAGTCCACATCGGAGACTCATGTGAAATGGCGTGCAGAGAGTTTACAGCTGCTGAAGTTGCTGCAGTGGTTTTGGAAAGTAGTGATGAAGATAACGGAGCATTTTGGTATGAAGCATACACCAATCAGGCATAACATTATGACCACCTCCTTGTTTCTGTGCTCATTGTCCAATTTATCAGCTCCAATTACTATATAGGTGCACTTTGTAGTTCTACAGTTACAGACTGTAGTCTATCTGTTTCTCTGCATACTTTGTGTGTTGTGCTGGTACGAGTGGATCAGACACAGTAGTGCTGCTGGAGTTTTTAAACACCTCAGTGTCACTGCTGGACTGAGAATAGTCCACCAACTAAAAATATCCAGCCAACAGCGTCCTGTGGGCAGCGTCCTGTGACCACTGATGAAGGACTAGAGAATGACCAACA
The DNA here is from genome assembly GCF_904425465.1 of Colossoma macropomum. Taxonomy (NCBI): domain Eukaryota; kingdom Metazoa; phylum Chordata; class Actinopteri; order Characiformes; family Serrasalmidae; genus Colossoma; species Colossoma macropomum. Next base: position 80,438 of record NW_023494800.1, read on the forward strand.
CAAACTGTGCAGCAGCAGATGAGCTATCGTCTCTGACTTTACATCTACAAGGTGGACTGACAAGGTAGGAGTGTCTAATAGAGTGGACAGTGAGTGGACACAGTGTTTAAAAACTCTGTAACTGTAGAACTACAAAGTGCACCTGTATAGTAAGTGGAGCTGATAAAATGGACAATGAGCATAGAAACAAGGAGGTGGTCATAATGTTAAGCCTGATCGGTGTATGAGGATCATGTTATATGAAAAGCGATTAAAGGAGAATCTAATAAGATATGCACACATGTAGAAAATGAACTCAGACCAATTATGGGTTAATTAAGCAAAGATTTTGTAAAATGGGTGGAGTTTCACTTTAAGGCCTGATCATTGCAGCGAGTTATGAAGACCTGAACTGACCTTCCGCTGCACTGTTTCAGTCACACAAGCTTTAAAGCAACACGCAGCTGTGTAACACAGTCCGCTCCTCCTTAAACGAGGCGTGTTAGAGGGGAGAGGAGCAGCTTTAGGGATTCAATGGGAGTTTTCTAGTCCTCACACCCCTCACTAATATTTTGGCACGCTTTTCCAGAATAACATGTCCATAATAGGAGCGACGGGCTGTACCATGTGACCGGCGGGGGAGCTCGGAAGGAGCGGCGAGGCGATGCTGGAAGCCGCAGTGCTGACAGTTGAATATAATTCATAAAGCTAATATAATTAATTACTACACGCGTTGAGCGTTTTGTTCTGCTAAAATTCACAGAACGCGAGAAGCTCGAGTTGGCCCGGCTCCCCCCCCGCAGCTCGGCCCGAGTGGTTCAGCCCGCTGAGTCCGGATTCTAGCCGTTCTGCTACAACAAGTTGTGAAGTATGAAAGAGCGAATCGACTTTTCTGGCGTCTGTAAATCATAAATCCGCCGCTCGGCTCTTCATCCGAAGCGATGTGAAGGAGGGTCGGCTCGTTCGGGACCGCCTGGAGCTCCATGGCAAACCGGGCAACTTCGAATTTGGCTCCTAATCCGCCTCGAACCATGGCTGCCCAGTCAAGGTAAGTAAAGCTCGTTCAATACTCAGCAGCCAGTTTGAACCAGCCAGCTGGACCGCCTCACTTTCTGACAGGAAAGTTTTATCTTATTATATTTTTAAGCATTTTTATTCGTTGACAAGCTTTTTTCAGACGTTCAGCATGTTTTTATGCCATTATTAGCACCGAAAAGGCTTTTAAGTGCGTGTGGGAGGCTTCTGGTTCGAGTTCTCCCGTTCCACCTTAAATGGTGCAGCAGTTACGTTTTGGCGTTACATTAATGCTGCTGCGCCATTTAAGGTGGAACGGGAAAATTCGAGCAAGGAGCTGGAAACACCTGGAAGTTTACAGCAAAATCCTCACTGGGATCATGAAGGGCCCCGTATGAGTCTGTTTATCCGCTCTGCTGCTCTCCTCTTGGCTGTATGTGTTTGTTTTCTGCTAACTTGCTCTGTTTGTTGACAAACCAGCTGTTAAAACGGGCCTAACGGCGTTTATCCTCCTTCCTGAGGCGCAGTAGTCATTAACGTGGACTTTTCTCCGTGAAAGTAACCCGTGATAAGTTAGTTAGTCATGGCTGCTCTGCTGAGCCAAATAACGTTTTAGGAAATGGGGGGTTGTGGAGTGAAGCAGGCGGTGTTGTTGGCTGGGCTGCAGTGAGAGCACTTCATTATCGTGGCGACCAAAATGAGAACAAATCAGCAGGAATACAGTTAAATCTGATCAGCGAGCGCAGTTTTAAATTGGGTTTACGGGATTAGGATCAGTGCCGATTCCATGTTTTTGTCTGTCTTAGTGGTGCATATAAATTTGCAGGAATTGGGATGTATTTGTAAAATGACCTAAACACTCGGTCCAAACTCAGGACCAGCTGATCTGGACCTAAACACTTGGTCCAAACTCAGGACCAGCTGATCTGGACCTAAACACTCGGTCCAAACTCAGGACCAGCTGATCTGGACCTGAACACTCGGTCCAAACCCAGGACCAGCTGATCTGGACCTGAACACTCGGTCCAAACTCAAGACCAGCTGATCTGGACCTGAATACTCGGTCCAAACTCAAGACCAGCTGATCTGGACCTGAACACTCAGTCCAAACTCAGGAGCAGCTGATCTGGACCTAAACACTCGGTCCAAACCCAGGACCAGCTGATCTGGACCTAAACACTTAGTCCAAACTCAGGAGCAGCTGATCTGGACTTGAACATTCGGTCCAAACTCAAGACCAGCTGATCTGGACCTGAACACTCGGTCCAAACTCAGGACCAGCTGATCTGGACCTAAACACTCGGTCCAAACCCAGGACCAGCTGATCTGGACCTGAGCACTCGGTCCAAACTCAGGAGCAGCTGATCTGGACCTAAACACTTGGTCCAAACTCAGGACCAGCTGATCTGGACTTGAACACTCGGTCCAAACCCAGGACCAGCTGATCTGGACCTGAACACATAGTCCAAACTCAGGACCAGCTGATCTGGACCTGAACACTCAGTCCAAACTCAAGACCAGCTGATCTGGACCCAAAAATTCAGTCCAAACTCAGGACCAGCTGAGCTGGACCCAAACACTCGGTCCAAACTCAGGACCAGCTGATCTGGACCTAAACACTTGGTCCAAACTCAAGACCAGCTGATCTGGACCTAAACACTCGGTCCAAACTCAGGACCAGCTGATCTGGACCTAAACACTTAGTCCAAACTCAAGACCAGCTGATCTGGACCTAAACACTGTTCCTGATATCAGTGTAGCATCATTTGTTTACGTGGCTGAAAACAATATTTTTCACAAGACTGTCCAGAAAAGTGGCTGGTGGGTCCATCTGCACCAGAAGCTCAGCTCTGGTCGGTAAAAGAGCTGTTAATCATTCGAAATCCTGAACCTAACCGGCCCTGGAGCAGGTTAAAGTTAGCTGGCTAAGGAAGAAGCCCTGCTGTGTTTGATGTCTGCAGCGCATATACAGCCATTTTGTTTACTATCCAGAACCACCAGTGAACCTACACGAGTCTTCTGAGTTTATATGGAATGTTGATGATGGAAAATAGTGGAAAATCTGAAATAATAAGTTTTCTTTGGGGACTATTTTGCCTCACAGCGCCCTGCATGTATCCCTCCACCATGAATGGAGTTTAAGTTCTCTAAACTATCATAAAACAGTGTCTCAGTCATCAGGCAGTGAATTCATAACCATTTCATGTAGTAACTTTCTGTGAGGGAGCTTTTAGAGGTGGACGTCTGGTTCCTATCACCACCACTGTGAACAATTCTGACTCGGTCAGTTTCTCTAGAACAGAGATTCACACCAAACCACTCTGAATGACTCTGATTACATCTTTACTATTTAATTATGCAGGAATTGTGAAAAATTGGTGGAGTTCCCCTTTAAATGTTGGGCTGAGTTGGTGTCTCCTGGGCTCGCGTGTAAAGTGTGTTCTTAGGAAACAAAGTGTTGCGCTTTGAGATAAAATGCAAATAAAGTAGAGACAGAACCAGAGAACCACCACCGGTTCCTTCTCTTAAAGGAGGAACCAGGCACAGGTTAAATTTAGGAGCTGAAGGTGCTTCACAAAATGCGGCCTGTTGACATAATTGAGAAAATGAGAATATGAAACCATAATCCAAACGTTTGAGTCTTTATTAATCAGACAATAGTTCTATAGAAAAGACTGAACACTATTGATTAACATGGAGTTATAGCTGAACGTTTTTGGGAAAATAATATCGCAGTATTTCAAGAAATGTTCATGATACAGTATTTACAGAGAAAATAGAGCCAGCAGTGCAACATTAAAAAAAAGGTGTTTTTTATTCAATATTTGATACTAAATCCAATTAAACAGACTATTTTTTTTATTATTAATTTATAATGTGCAGTTGGTCAGTGTCTGAAAGTACTGATAATATGCATGATATCCTCAGAAAGGCTTGTTGTATTGTACTGTGACATAATTTATCACAGTAACGGTGTATTTTGTCAAATTGCGGCTCTAATCGCTTGTTTTCCATCGAGATTCCGTGCAGATTCTCCTCGAGGTGACAGGACAGTGACTAAGACTTTCATCAGAGCAGAAACATCGTGTTTCATGACTGACTGTGTAAGTGTAGAATCTGCTGCCTGTAAAAGTCGTCATCAGTCGTTCTGTGTCAGACAGCTGAGTTTAACACTAACGGGGGAACAGGAGCTCAGTGGTGGGACGTTAATAGCGTCCTGTCACAGTCAGCCTGAAACGGTCACTGTTAGAGAAACTCAGGATAAAGTCAGCAGGAACAGTCGAGTTATTCCATAGATAAATACTACAGTTTACATTCACAACGTTCTGCTGTATTTTCATCTGAAATGAAGATGATGACGCAGTACAGACTGACGACGCTGGGCCAGATAAAGAGAATCAGGCAGTTTAACATGCTTCAATATAAACCCCAAACCCATAGAGAGTCATGGGGTGGAATATTAAATCTTCTCTATTTTCAGAAAGTAAAGTAAGTCAGAGGCTGGTTTACTCGTGTTCCTCGTTTCAGTGATGTTAAATGGGGCTGTGGTGATGTTGGGGTTTAAGGCCTGAAACACGTCACGCAAGGACGCAGACACGGACGGTTCGAGCCACACAGACACGGTTTCGCGTGTAGTTGCGTTCAGAAATGTGTCACAATGCATTTTTGCTGCATTCTGAGTGATACAGCAGGGGGCGCTATAACGACAGCCAAGCCTGTCCATGTGGTCTCGTACCTCCAGCGTGTTTCCACAGCAGTCGAGCAGCCACAAACACGACTTACATAATCATAAAGATACGATCTATTATGGCCTTTTCACTCCAGCAGAAGAGCTGAAGCAGCTCACTCTGCTCTACTTCCACGTTCAGCTGCTGAGGCTGTTGGAATAACAGTGGATCCTCTCTGATGTATCCTCTAGCGCCCCCTTCAGTACTGAGTGTTTTAACCACCACAGTAACGTAAGAGCACACAGTGAGTCTGAGCAGAAGGGCTGAGCGTCTGCAGTACGCTGGCCGAACACGGTCATGTACTAGTGTTGAGTCCGTTGAGTCCTAACGGCGGACAGAAGTCTCAGTTCGGTTCACTCGTGGTTTGGATGTCACGGTTCAGGACGAGTTCGGTACAACAGGGAAAAGCAATATGTGGGTTAGAAGAACACAGATTGGTTCCTGACTCCTCACTGTTCTCCAGGAACCACATGGATCTGTTCAGTTCCATCAGCTGGTTTAATTTAATGCAGTATTGATTAGATGGAGCTGGGATTGGATGGTAACTGGAAATACCAGAGAGATTTGGAAATTATGAAGATGAAACACACAGAACGATCACAGTGGATTGTTTATTTATTTATTTCTATTTCTTCTGTTCAGAGTGGTTTGGTGTGAAACACAACTTACCGAGTGAGAACTGTTCACAGTGGTGGTGATAGGAACCAGACGTCCACCTCTAAAAGCTCCCTCACAGAAAGTTCCTACATGAAATGGTTATGAATTCACTGCCTGATGACTGAGACGCTGTTTTATGATAGTTTAGAGAACTTAAACTCCGTTCATGGTGGAGGGATACATGCAGGGCGCTGTGAGGCAAAATAGTCCCCAAAGAAAACGTATTATTTCAGATTTTCCTCTATTTTCCATCATCAACATTCCATATAAACTCAGAAGACTCGTGTAGGTTCACTGGTGGTTCTGGATAGTAAATAAAATGTCTATATTTGTGTTGTAGTCATGGCGACCCCTGGTTCCTATCACTACCACTGTGAAGACATCTGAACCATTTCTTATCACTCTGTTTACATCTCACGCACTGAATTATGCAGGGATTTTGAAAAATTGGTGGAATTGCCCTTTACTGCACAGTGAGGGTCCAGAAATAGCCTTTTCTCTGGTGTTGCTGAGTCTCATAACTCATCATGACTGCTGAGCCGGATGGATGGATAAATGATAAACAGAATAACAATCAAATCGGTCACTTTATCATAGTAAAGTGTTGGTATGTTTGTTTACCCTCAGCGGCCGCATTTTCTGACTGGTGAACCTATCAGGGAATTCTTGGTTAATGAATTAGCGTTTATAAAATAGTTTTTTTCTGTTTTCAGACTCATCTTTCTTGATTCTTATGGCTTATTTCACCGTATTTCACTGTATTGGCTCCTCCCTGTTCTCCAGATACCGCGCGCTTCAGTAATCGGTCTAATTTGCAGCAGTCCGAGCTAATTTACTCACCTCAAACTAGGGCTAGAAGATTTTCATTTATATTGAAATCACGTTTTAAGTGAGTGTAGTTTTTTTAATCATGTCAGCTGCGGTTTTTTAAAAATTATATCCTACATTATTAAAAATGCTGTCTTAAGGTTTAAGAGGGGAAATTTGACCTCACAGCACAGAGCTTGGGAACTGCCTGTAGATGTGTAACACCAGTCAGACTCAACCAAACCCCCATGTGTCGTGACATCACAACCACAACTCGGTGGCACGCTGCACTCGGGTCGAGCCTCCAGCCTGAAAAGCTGGATATTCTGAATGTCCTGTACAGAAATAACAGGCCTGAACCCCAGTTTATAGAAAATAATCAGAATTTAACTTGCAGTCCGGAACGTTCTGTCTGATCAGGAATGCTGTGCTTGTGTGGAGCTTTTTGATCGGACATAGTTTTTGTACAGTCATTGATAAATTATTATTTTTTGCCCAACCGAATGAATGGGGCAAAAGTTTGTGCACCCTGCTTATCATAATGATAAAAGGCCGTAAGTAGCACCCTGTTCACCGTGTGGGGTACAGTAGCACCCACCCGGCAACACCCTAGCAACCACTTGGGATACCATAGTAGCTACCTAGCAACACCTTAGCAGCCAAGTAGCAACACATTTGCAAACACCTGGGAATGTATGAAGCTGTGTGTCCACTCTGCATTATAAAAGTATTATTATTACTATTATTATTATTATTGTTATTGTTATTGTTGTTGTTGTTGTTGTTGTTGTTAGTGTAGTATAATTTATTATTATTACTACTATTATTGTTGTTTGTTGGTGTAGTATAGTCTTATTAGTACTATTATTATTATTATTATTATTATTATTATTAGTTTGAGGATGTTGGCCACTGTACTTTGCAATTTGTTCATGTTCAAAGTTTATTTCAGTCACGTTGAGACTTGAGCTAAAGTCTGTTAGCCAAGGTCTGATCTCAGGTGAACACTGCAGGTGTGTGTGTGTTCGGGGAGTGAGTGCTGGTGTAACCCGCACCTTTGTTCCACCGCACTCCTCTGACTCACTTTTCAGTTTCCAAATCGTGGCTGTTTGCCAAGCTTGTTTACTCGCTGCCTGTCAGACGCTGCTGATCAGCACCTTCACGGTGTTCGTATTCTGTTCAGGAACACAAAATATATTAAATAAGAAGCTCATTAGCACTCAAGACGCTTGAGGTAGTGACTGAAATGACAAACATCACGATACCCGGACCTTTTACAGAACACGTTTCTCATTATTTTAACACAGACGCGGTGCATTTAAAAACGGCCATCAGAGACTTTTAACCACTGTTGTTATTACAGTCTGCTTTTCTGAGCATATTACAGAAATCGTCAGTACCTAAAGCTGCACTGTGTAAGTTTTGGGGATTTGGAGCCCTCTCTGGTGGAAATGTGTAACTGCACACAGAACATTCTGTAGTGTGGGTTGTTCTTCCTGAGTGGATGAATCTGCTGATTGAAAGAGAATCAAAGAGAACTCAGTCTAAACTCGGTGAAGGAGCGTCTCTGAGGATGAGAGTGAATTATCTACTATAGTCGTCTCATCTTCATCAGTGTGATGTTGATTCTGAGATCATTTGAGGCCGAAACATCGAGCCGGACCTCCTTTTAGAGTCTGTGTGACGTTAATATGTAAAGACGTACGACGTGGTGTGAAAAACTCGACACCTCTGACTTTTAAAGATTATTTCAGGTTTACAGGCGACTCGTAGCAGCGCCACTCCTTATATTTTAGTGAGTTCTTTTCTCCTCACTCAGGTGTTTTGATTTTAAAGAGAGCATAATTAGTCCTGTTTCAGTGGATTTATGCAGCTCAGTGTGTAAAATGTCGAATATAAATCACTGAATTCAGTTTTTGATGGTGTCTTTTAAATGTGGCTCCACTGTTTTTGTTCTTTTTGAATAGTATAAATGAAATTGTGATGTAGATCATGTTTAAAGGAGTATAAAACCTGTACGGTGCAGTAATACACATCAAGCTTCCATCAGTCCATCCATGGCTGTGTTCTTTAGTCTGAACGGCCGTAAATGTGTCTAAATAATACACACACTTAAAGGGGCATTACACCGTTTTTTAAAATTCCCTCATAACTGAGTGTGTGATGTATTCAGAGTGGTTTGGTGTGAAATGGTTCAGATGTCTTTACAGTGGTGGTGATAGGAACCAGGGGTTACCGTGTAACAACAGAAGAACCCTATTTGGTTCCATACAGAACCCTTTTCAAAAAGGCATATAGAACCTTATACAACAGAATCTCCATCAAGCTGAAGAACCATTTCACCATGCAAAGAACCATTTAGCATGAAATGGTTGTTTGAGTGTTCATGGTTCTATACAGAGCCATTATCTTCACTAAAGAACTCTTCAAGAACCCTGTGTAGTTCTAGAGAAATTTACTGTGACAGAATTGTTCACAGAGGAGAACCATTTCATGTAGGAACTTTCTGTGAGGGAGCTTTCAGAGGTGGACGTCTGGTTCCTATCACCACCACTGTGAACAGTTCTGACTCGGTAAGTTTCTCTACAATAGAGCGTTTCACACCAAACCACTCTGAACCTCTCTGAACCTCTCTGAACCTCTCTCTTTACATCTTAATCATTTAATTACGCTAAAATTTTGAGTGATTGGTGGCCTTCCCCTTCAGGCCCCTGCTGTGTCTGATCTGGTAGTCATGTTTACGTGAGTGAAGTTGTGTAAGTCTCCTCTTGCCTGTCTGCCTGATCTGGAGCTGAATCAGCGTTTCCTTTATTAAGTGCTGCTCGCTGTTAATTTTCAACCAGCTCAGATCTGCAGCTCCGTTTTTCCAAAGACCGGCTCACAGTTTTCCGTAAAGGAGTTTTAACGAGTCGGTTTAATGAGTGTCTCGTTAATTTGACGGTCTGAAATTACGCTCAGGTGCTGCTCCGGTCCGCTCTTAATTCCTCCGTCTGTTTACCTCAGACCACACAGTGCACTTTCATATGAATATAAATATCTGATATTTGATCCTCTATTGCATTATGTTGCCTCAGGGTAACAAACCCACATATCTCAAATAAATAAAATGCTTTTACTTGGTAAAAATACAGCGTGATTCAAAAAGATCTCTCTGATTTGAAAATGATTTATTTCCCTTGTAAATCATTACAGATCAATGCAGTGAACTGTAAATGGTTTAAATGAGCATAAAGTTTATTATGTAATTGTAGAAGGTCTCAGTCTGAACCTCCTCCAGCTGTACAGACAACATCAACACCACAGTCAAACTCATCCCATACTGGATTGAGCGTGTCGGGTGTCGCTGCACTCACGGCTCTTTCAGTGCGATTTTGGAGATCATCCAGTGTTGTGGAACCAACGACGAACGCTCTGAGCTGTTGGAGCTTCACTGCCCACGGAAATCACTCTGCACAGTTATGACGGATTCACTCTTATTGAAGTGGAGAACGCAGAACGTCAGAAACTCTATGACCCCCTCTTTCAGTTGGGTTGTGATTGGTTCCTAGACGCCTCACGGTTGTAAAAATATGGTGCTTTGAAATTGAATGAATCTTTTTTAACCTACTAAATGTTAGGGTGACCAAGTAAAAGCATTTTATTGGTTTATTAAAACTTGTACTTTCCATATAAGGATTTTATTGTCAGTAAATGTGTATCATGCCATTGTTAACTGATGAACGTGGGTTTGTTGCCCTGAGGCAACATTATGCAAAGGGTTAAAAAGAGTGATTATTGACACGTTTTAAAGGGCTTGTTTTCCCGTATTTCTGGTCTGTGTAACTCTCTTTATTATTTAGAACTCAACAGGCTGTTTTTATTACTGTGCTTTGAAGACTGAAATATGTAAATGAGCTCTGTTTTGATTGGCTGCTCTGCCTTGTGCCTCATTTAAAAGCCGCTGAGCTGAAACACTCCTTATAACTTCACTGTGGGTGGGTGGAGCTAAACTGCCGTAGGCTGAATAGATGGATGTATGCAAATGTCACAAAAACAGTGAAGACAGTGCTGGGCGGAGTGGCTGCTGTGATGTTCCAAGTGGTTGCAAAGGTGTTGCTAGATGGTTGCTGTGATGGGCTGATCCACGTTTTTTCAGATCTGATCTGATTCCAATACACAACTTCTGTTACCGATACAGATTCTGACACAGAAACTCTGTTTACTTTATTGTTATCATTATTGTTGTTGGTGTTGTGTTTAAGGTGTTTAATCTTCCTGTATCTGAGCATGTCTGTATCTGAGCATGTCTGTATCTGAGCATGTCTGTATCTGAGCATGTCTGTATCTGAGCATGTCTGTATCTGAGCATGTCTGTAATGGAGGCTGCAGCTGAACTGACTGGAATTTGGATCGGAAAGTGGATTGGCTCTGTCTGTCCGATATCCAATGAGTGAATCACGTCAATATCGGTCCTGATATAGGATCGGATCAGGCCTATCTCTAGTATCTGTGGTGGTTACTCGAAGGTTGCTAGGTGGCTGCTGTGGTATCCCAAGTGGTTGCTAGTAGGTAAGTGAGTTTGTACGTAGCGTTTAAAGGGTCAGTCTGAGACGTGTCCACTGTGACTTCGTTTGTGGTTGTTAGATTAGAGTTTTCTCAGTTTATTTTCTATGGAGGGGGAAAACGCCCGTCTCTGGATGAGTGATGTGCGAAAACCGTACGTCCGATCGGCGTTCAGCGTTCCGATCGAGACGGCCGGCGCTGCGCTCTCTTCCTCTGGGACAGGCTGACCGGCACAGTTTGTGTCAGTGACAAACGACTGTCTGGTTCAGACCCAGACCGTCAGCAGGCTCGGAGTAACGGAGCGCAGACAGAGCCGACTCAGAAAACCCTTCAGTCGCTCTGCTAACCCTGTGCAGGTTTGAGTGGGTATGGAGTTCTGATCAGTCTGAGTTTAGGGAGGAGGGTGTTAGAACAGGGACGCGTCTGTAAAGGGACAGTTCAGTAATCGGTTCTCTCGCTTTCTAAAATTTAGACGTGTTTGGTGAATTTTGCCTGTTTAGTTTTCACTCTGCTGACTGTATTTATCGTTATTGTGATAAATTCTGCCGCATAATTTATCAGCGTGCTTTTCCGAGTATATTGAAGATGCAGTAGTCAAAGAACATTGAACAGCTGTGTTTTCAGTACAGAGAGAGCACAGTTACTGCATTAGGGCTGAAAGATTCATCGCTTTCATATCAAAATCATAAAAGCTGCGATATTATTTTAATTTTATTGTCTGTTATCAAAAACTTTGATACATTACAAGTGTTAAAGGAAGGGAATGTAACCTAATAAAACCTAATAATGATTTTAGATTAATTCAACTGATTAGAAGTAAACAAACATCCATGTTCTGTGACTCAGAACCACAGTTAACTGGCGGGCTGTTCTGTTATTTAACTTACATTTGTGTTAAGTTTTCAAGCTTTAAGCCAGAGAAAGTGTACGCTGGTCTTCTTAGCCCAGAAAGCCAGACCTCAGTGTATGGAAAACAATCATAATCGCAATATCAGTCAGAAAAATTGCAATTAGATATTTTTCCAAAATCGATCAGTTCTGTGAAACACTGATTAAAAATATTTTTGAATGTTCTGCTTCTCTTTATGCTAACCGTACACTAGAAGAGTTCAAGCAGATAAACACTTACTTCCTACAGATGGGAAGAAACGCTGGCTATGTAAAGATCTGGGGCTCAGCCCAGTTCACTGTAGAATACTGTAGTACTGTAGTATATTCTGGCTGATCATCGCCCAGAAACTGTAAAAAGTGGAGTGTGTATATATATATATATGTATATATGTATATGTATGTATATATGTATGTATGTCTGTATGTATATACACACACACACACACAAACGTATGTGTGAACTGTGATAAATGTAAATGATGCTGTGATGTCTGTTTTTAGCTTCACCACTCAGCAACTGAAAGACAGTATTTTTGCCGTTGCTTTGTCGTGAAGGTGGTTGTGCAGCTGTGAGTGTGTTGCTCCTCTGCGTTCCTGCAGACGGATCACCTCCTTGGGAGTTTTATCCCTTTGTCTGCACTGTTTAAGCGTTCCGGCCTGTGAGGAGCGTCTCAGTGCTGAGAGCTTCAGACTGATGCATGTAAATGAACTGATTTCCTGCTTCAGGGCTTCTGTGAATGCAGCTCGTTTGACTGAGTGAAATAAACCTGACGAACAAGTTAAACATCCTGATATTTTCCAAATGTACAATAGAGATGGGTTTCCATTCAAACGTGTCGCAAATGTTACGCACATTTATGAAATTTCCGGAGAAAAAAAGCAGATTAAGTCGTGTTTCCGTCGACTGCAGTTCTGAGGACGTTTAGGTGGTTTAGGCTGCCGTGATTAGGGGCGTCGAGACGAGCGAGATTTAACTCAGACTCAGTAGAATCGTCTTTACAGCCGTTTGCTGTGGTTTTATGATTGAATGCGGCTCAAAGACGCCGGGCAGGATGAGCAGCGGCCGCCTAATGAGGCCTGAAATCTCCTACGACGTCCACCTCATATCTGGAACACAAACACACTGGACGGCTCTGGAGCTCTGGAACAACCTTCGAAAAGCTCTCCGCTGTGAACGGACTATCTGTAGGCCAGTCGCGTTTCACTTACAGCCTGATACGTCAGCGTTTATTCAAATAAACCCTTTTCCATCACCCGTCAGCGATATTCTAACTGTCCCACCTCATCACGGCGTAAAACTCTTATCTCATATTTTATTATATATATTTTTTTAATTTCAACTTTTTGCCATTCAGGTTTTTGACTTTTTAATTTTTAATTTTTATTTTTTATTTTTGATTTTTATTTATTTATTTTTGTTTAATAAACTCAAGATTCGCAAAAAAGCTGGTGGATGGAGAACACGCTAGTGTCAGATGATATTGAGATAGCGTTACTAACATTATTGAGCTCGTTCTTCCTGAGTGCTGCTGCTCTGCATGTCCTGCAGTCCTGCGGGTCCTGCAGTCCTGACACAGCTGGACTTTTCTTCTCCTAAAGACTCAAATCATGGACAGATTTTCCTCAGTTTTTAGAAATAGAGCTCAGTGTTGCGTGTAAACGGTGTTAAAGCTCTCGTCCCCTCGCCGGTCAGTACTGTCCACAAACGGAAACTAAACAGCTTGAATTCACCCTGTTTGACGCGCGTAAAGCAGTGCATTTACATACATCTACAGCAGTTTGGCTCCGCCCACTCACACTGAAGTTATAAGGAGTGTTTCACCCTGGACTGCTTTTTAAATGATGTACAGTACCGAGCAGCCAATCAGGACGGAGTTCATTTACAAAAACGGTCTGGTGTAAAGAGCAGCCGTGTAAAGTGAATTTCGAGCGTTTTTGGTGGATAAAACTTTACACAGTGATGTGAACCTTAACTTGACAGAAATCACATTTAAACAGTAACTACATTCCTGTAATTTTTAATGTAAAACTCCTGGATACTAACATTAAAGGGATAAAGCTGAAAATAAGAGCCGAATCAGCGGAGTCATTTCGGAATGAGCGGATGTTTGCTTGGAAACAGTATCTGCACAGTTACTGCACTAAAATATGTTTTATTTAGCTCACTGTGGCTGTGATGCTCTGAGTAACTGGTACATTTCTCTGTAAAGCTGATTCAGGCAGATTTAGGCTCTGTTTCTACATTTTATAAACGTTTATGAAGGGAAGAGGTGGATGATATGGCAAAAAATGCACAATACTAGTCATGATAACCAGTATTTATCGCAAAGTGTATGTATAATGATATTTTGAAATGCTGACTCGATCCATAGATTTTAAAAACTGCCATTAAAATCTCTTAATACAATAATTTGTTTTCAATATTTGCTGGAAATCAACAGATTAACAGTCAACAAATGAAGCAGGACTAATTTCACCCTCTGCATGCAGTTATTCAGTTCTGTTAGTGACGAAATCCATGATACACAGAATGTTGTATATCATGATAAAAATGATAGAATATAATTATATTGCCCACCTCTTTGTTTATGTATCGACAGGTGTGTCCATGAAAAATATCAGATATTTTGGCCCACAGTTCCCAGATCTCCTGCTGAGAGCAGCAGCAGCACTGCTTTATTATGGAAGTTGTATAATGAATGCAATGCTTGTTATCTTTTAAATGTGTCCCCAAAAAAATTGCTAAAGCTGAAAAAAATATTGCGATGTCATTACAATATAGCGGTGTCGGCGATGTATCGTCCAGCCCTGATGCTCTCAGGCATTAGCTTGAGTTGTTGATCCCAGTTCTGAGTATGTCTGAGCTGCTCTGAGTAGCTGAATGTTTATCTCATCACTGAGGACGTAACAGTGAAGAGCTGCAGATCAGACAGACGGCAGGGAGGGAGGGAGGGAGTGGCTTTACATCACCCACCCTTTCAACAGTGCTCAGCCATTGCTGAAGAACTGAGGACACTGATTGTTGTGGTTGTGAAAGTTCGGGGTCTTCGTTGTCGTGCATTCTGCCTCAGTGCGATACATGTTTTCAGTGTCAGGCAGTTCTGGACTGCAGGCAGGTCAGTCTGTCAATCACACAACACAACAAACAATTATTTACAAGAACACAGAATCCATTATTTACATAAACAGTCTGAAAGATCGACTCGTCAGACCACAATACACGTTTCCACTGAGCATCAGTTCATTTCAGATGAGCTCGAGCCCAGAGAAGTTGGCGGTGTTTCTGGATGTTGTTGTTCCGCTGTGCAGAGTACAGTCTTAACCTGCATTTGTGGACGCAGCGACAGATGTGTTTATTGACGAGGGTTTTTGAAGCAACCCTGAGATTGTGTGATTGTATCTGTTAGAAAAGCATGTCAGTGCTTGCACTGCTGTCTGAGGGGTCGAAGGTCAGAAGGTTTTCTGCCTCTTTCTTTACGCACAGCGATTTCTGACCGCTTTCTATGACCGCTTCCTGCCGAGTAAGAGGAAGTTAAACCTTCACTCAGACTCCGCTCTGACTGCCATAAAGGGGAATCCACTGATTTTTCTTTTTAAATTCTGCTAAATGAGCTGTTCAGTGCTGATCAAAGCTGAGAAAGCTGGGCACTTTACACACTGAAAACAACGTAATTACAGCAGCTTTTCATGATTCAGCATTTAATCTGTATGTTTAATGCTGCACATTTTACTGAGTAAATCAGATGCAGTGAGGAGTTTAACTCTACCAGAGCTTTTAACCTTCACACTGATACTCAATGACTTAAGAGTAAAAGTGAAAAACAGTTTATTTAATATTATTTATTACCTTTTTTCTGAGAAGTCCGGCCGTAGACGAGGATCAGAGGAACTTCCTCTCCAGGTTAGGGTCAACTGAGCTGCTCTACACTAGTTCTAAGTCTCGTCTAGGTGTAGGGGGTCCCGATTCTTGTTGGGATAGAGGGGTAGGGTGATGTGTTGGGGCTACATGACCCTCCAAACAGAGGATTTTCAGAGACTCCAAACAGAGTAATATGAGAAAAACAGGAAAACTGGCGAGATGGAGAACAAGAGACCAAAGAAACCCACAAATGGGAAAATTTTCTCTGTTAAAATTTACAATAACCACTGTTTTATCTTAGTCTAATGTTGTTTGTGTATTGTGGTCCTTTTCTTCATTACAAGCTCAAAAATCAGTAGTAGTTCTGATGTCTCAGTAGCTAGCTAAATAAATTCACCAGCTTCTTGTTTAGATGTTCCTGTTCCACCTTAAATAGTGCAGCAGTTCTGACGCCTGAAGTGCCTCAATGTTCCTGCTGCTCCATTTAAGGTGGAACAGGACAATCTGAACAAGAAGCTGGTGAATATCTGACTTCAGCTTCATATCACTGAAGAATTAGTGGTGGGTGATAATAAATAATTGCCCCCCTCTTTGAAGATCATATGATGCCCTAAATGTAACTAAAGCCCAGCAGTGAGGAGCTGAACTTTACCCTCCTCTGCTGTCACTGCAGACTGGCAGGGTCGCCTACAGAGCAGCGCTGGTAGCTGTTAATGAAGTGATGCTCTTTTTATCTGAGGGTCCCATTTCAGAGGAAGATTTCAACCACTACCCTGTAACTCAGTTCCAAGGGGAAACACTTGAAAACAAGGGGTAGGGGTAGAAATAGGAAATGGGGCTGGGCTCTAGATTGTGACTGGTTCTAGGCCTGTAAACGCAGTTTTTAGCTCTGTGTTTTTATGGATCGTCTGTGTGGAAGTCGTTGTGATCAGTGTTTCCATTTTAGATTAATCCTCTCGCAGCGCCTGGCCGCGTGCCAGTTGGAGAATTCGGGGCCAGATGTTGAGTGTTATGTACGGCAGCCCCCCGAGGACCCCTGCATAATCACACCTGTCCTCTGCCCTCAGGACGTCTGAACACAGACGCCAAACCATCCAGCGATTCTTCTGAAATGAAGGTGTTAATAGTGAGTCTGTGCTGCAGTAACAGCCTCTGCTCTTCTGGGAAGGCTTTAGATGTTGAACATTGCTGTGAGGATCTGATTGAGCATTAGTGAGGTCAGGTACTGATGTTGGATGGTCAGTTCTGGATCACTAACTCATCCCAAAGGTACTGGATGGAGCTCCATCACTCCAGAGAACACAGTTCCACTGCTTCACAGCCCAATGCTGGGGGGCTTTATACCCCTCTAGCCCACGCTTAGCATTGGACATGGTGACCTTACGGCCAAATCAGGGATGATAATGATTTATACTGATATATAAATGTTTGTCTAGAGCTTTTAGTTCAAAAGTTATTTTCCAATAATCAACTGATTTTTTAACTGGTTTTTCATTCAGCTTGAGGACCTGTTTTCAGTTGCACAATCTATAATAATAATAAAAAACTATAAAACTTACAACAACAATAATAATAATAATGATAGTCTTCATTTATATAGCACCTTTCATACATTAAAAATGCAGCTCAGAGCTTCAGAATACAAAGTAAAACAACAGAGAAAAAAGATGATCACAATAAAATAAATAATAAAAATGTAACAAATCAGAGCTATAGCAGAAAATGAGATTGATATATGTTCATAATAAAAATCAAATTGCACAAGATAAAAATATAAAAAACACAATTAACAAGAAAGTGAAAGTAAAGTAAAAACGTTTTAACTGTTATAATAGTGGCTTCTAAAGGAAACAGGAAACCAGTCATGCTAAAACTGCTCTAATATGATCCTGTTTTCGAGTCTCTGTTAATATTCTCTGCCGCATTTTGCACAAGTTGTGGTTTGTTGTTCTTGTAGTGAGTCCTGTAAACAGTGTTAGAGCAGTCGAGTCGAGAAAACACAAAAGCCTGGATCTGTTTCTGAGCATCTTGCAGACGGAGATGAGGCTGAACTTGTGCTGTATTTCTTAAATAAAGCAGTTTTGGTGATATTATTAATGTGTGGTTTAAAGGTTAAATCAGAGTCTGGAGTTACACTAAAATATCTAACCTCAGAGTTGTGCGTCACCTGTTTGGACACTGTAGTCAAAAATAAACGCAGCAGAGCTCCGAGATTCTGGATTCGACTCCTGGACTCCACTGATTTTAGTCAGAGCCGTTAATAAAGAGCTACAGTGGAGTCACAGCTAGAATATCAGCCCACAGTGCTCAGCGGGGCCTCAGCCAACTCTGTTAGACGTCATGTTGCTTCTGTTGAGTTTAGCCTTAAGCTGTCTGTACGTCAGTTTATCCGCGCCTGTTTGTGGTGAACCGGTTTAACGGTTGAGACAAAACTTAGTTAAAAAGTTTAAACCAGATGAACCAAAATACCGAACACTAAGTCAGTGACCGGCTGTAGTTCAAGGTTAGTTGTAGCATAAATGTTTACTAAGTTCAGGTTTATCATCACTAAATCAGAACAAGCTGCACACAAACTAGTTTAAAGCTGAGTTTAGTAGCTACTAAATATTCACCCCCCCCTCAGCAGGTCTGAGTTTTGCGGACCATCAGAAACACACAGAAACACAAACAGACCAAAACATGCCTTATTTTGGTTACTAACCTAAAAACTCTAAACTCTGTAGCTGTGATTTTCCTCTCAGCTCTGATCGTCGCCCTGGTTTAAACTCTGATCATGAAGCTAAACACCCACAGCTCCAGCTCAGAGACTCAGCAGCCCTAACGGCTAAACGGTTGTGTCGGTCAGTCAGAAACCGGCGTATTTGGTTTCTCAGTGAAATACTAAAGAATAAACAGACGGCGGCTGCAGATCATCAGTTTATTCAGTTTAACTCGTTCACATCGTTCTCTTCTAGACTGGATATTCTGTCAGAGCAGCTGGCGTCGCGTTTCCATGGCAGCAGGTTTACTGATCGGTTCTGATTAAAGTGACTTGCGCATCAGTTAGTTGTTACTAGTTAAGACACGACTTGCGGGTTTGTGGTGCAACTAAATTTAGTAAAAGGGCAGTTTGAACTGAGGAGTGTAACTGAGGACTCAGTAAAGACTTTACACACAGACTTCAGTATAAACACAAACCTGGAGCCGCTCAGTCCAGCACTCCTGTGAAGGTTCACTAAAACTAAAACGGAGGGCGGATAAAACGGTGTCGTCTTCACCCTCTGAAAAAGCGTGTTTGGTGTGGAAGATACTGTCACTAACAGACACGTTCAGATTAGTGTACTGACTCTGAATGAAAGTCACTGTGTTTCTGTTCTGTTACTCAATTTGTATCCGTGACCTCAGTAGCAAAGTTCACTCAAAGGGCCGTCTGGATACTTTTGGATACTCGGTACAGTGAACAGTACAGTTCATTACTCTGGAGAGGCTGAGCTGTTCGTCCTTCACAGCAGAGACGAAACGTGCTGAACTCCGAAACGTGCTGAACTCCGAAACGTGCTGAACTCCTAAACGTGCTGTTTTGACCCAGTGACCGGCGCCCTGAGACAGAGCTCTGTTTACGCTCTGAGTCTGTGATGTTCTTCAGTCACGTTCCTGCAGTTTAATCTGCTCCGTTTGTGTGTTTTTCTCTCTGTAGACTCACAGCCGTGTTCAGAGCTGCTGCAGTGATTACGGTCCCGTGTCGTCTGTAGAGACGGAGCTGTAGTGACGTCGTTCTCTGAGTTCTCTGTGGAAAGATCTCCTGATAGTCGCTCACAGTGACTCACTGAAAGGTCACACAGTTAAATCAGCCGCTTCCGTTTAACAGCACCAAACCACCAAATGAGCGCCTTCATCCTGCTGAGTAGACAGAGACAGACACAGAGACAGACACAGAGACAGACACAGAGACAGACACAGAGAGAGAAAGACAGAAAGAGAGAGAGAAAGACACAGAGAGAGGGGTAGAGAGAGACACAGACAGAGAGAGAGCGAGAGAGTGCTGCTGTATTAAATGTTTTGTGCTGTTTAAGAAACATATTCAAACCCTCAGTATCGTTCAGTACC
>NW_023494800.1:105000-115000 GCF_904425465.1 Colossoma macropomum
ATATCTGACGCTCGCTGTGTAAAAGCATTAACTGCAGTGTGAATCTCTCACCACACAGACAGAGCCTCCTTTAGCTACGTCTAAACTGAAACCAGCGCTTCTGTGTCTTGTTTGATCAATTCACTGTATGAGTGGCAGAGCGCTGCTTCAAGTTAGCCAGCTGCTAAAAGCCTGGGAAGCTAACTTTCTCCCACTGTCCAATGAGTTGAGTTCACTGTAGGACAGTACAGTTACGCCACTGATCTCGTCACTCACACTCGGTCGCAGGAGAGCAGGTCGCCGATCGCTCCACTCAGACAGAGAACGTGTAACTCCACGTCTCAGACGCTGCTAAAGTATATTTGCTCCCTCCCGCAATCCTGTCGAAAAACTCGGAAGTGCGCCCTCTCGTGGCGATAGCTCAAAGCAGCTTCTTCGGTTTTTACCTCCTTCGCTCGCGAGTGAAATCCATAAAAATAGGTTTGGGAGGCAGGGAGTAATGTTTGTTTGTTTGTTTGTTTGTTTGTTTGTTTGTTTATTTGAGCTCAGTAGAACAAAACAAGACTAAACATGAGTGAATAAAAATCTGGAAGGTTAAATAAGAAGTTAGTTAATTTATCTGGTAATGATAGACACATTCGGTATGTTTGGACTAGATTTAAGATGTTCTCACTCGCAGCGATATTATTTCACTTCTCAGCCTTTTGGGTAAGATCAGGTATCTGTTCTAATCCTCTAAACGAGGACTAGATATTAAATAGATTTTTAGAACAGGGAGACGGAGGAGGAACTTGTTCTGTCCGCTCCACGGATTTGTCAGCAAGTTCCCATTGGGATCAATAAAGGTCTGTCTGCCTGCCTGTCTGCCTGCCTGCCTGTCTGTCTGCCTGCCTGTCTGCCTGTCTGTCTGCCTGCCTGTCTGTCTGTCTGCCTGCCTGTCTTTCTGTGCAGATTCTGGCTGAGTTCTGTGTGGATAGTGTTTATATTCTGAATCATACTGAAAGTGAGACACAGTGTAAAGGATCTGAGGAGGACGGAGTGGAGAGGTGAGGTCGTTATGCGTCCAGTCCCGCATGCTGTCAGAGAAAGCTGCCCATTAGAGTCGTTAGCATTCTGTTGTCCTCAGACCACTCCAGGACCGCCGTCCCCCTGACTTCCCCCGCCCCCCAAGTCAGCTGTGTCCTGTTAAAACACTGAGCTTTTCACAGTGAGTGTCCAGTTGAATGAGCCGTCAGGGTCACAGTTACTGAGTGACCCTCTTCATTAAAGACGTTCCATGTTTCTGCACCAGCTGTGACATCATCGCCCCGCGGGATCTCACCGCCGTCTCTAACAGACATGCAGCTCTGCTGCTCTGCTCCACTGCGACAGGCGCAGTTTGGAGACGGTGTAGAACGCCTGCTGAGACCTGGCGGTGGCGCTCGGTGATGCGAGCCTCTCTGTAGGATGCTGTCAGCTGTGATGTTAGGTGATAAAACGGAAACCCGGGTGCTGAACGTCTCCGGCTGAGCGTCTCTTCGCTGGAGCAGCCGTAAAGGTCAGATTAGTCGCTGGTCATAAACACTGAATCACTTTGTGGAGTGAAAGACAGAACGTTGCTCTACTCCGGTTCCCTTTCCCCGTGATAAGATCACAGTAACACGCTGCCTCTCGAGGCTGATTGCTGTAGTTTTATGTCTGTGGATATGGGCTGTATGTATGTATACGGTCGTAAGGAACCTTATTTTCTGTATAAAGTTAAACCCACTTTAGTAATAGAACCTTTGTTTACACTGTGGCTCAGTACTGTGGGTGACTGCAAATCTCTGCAATTAACAGGCTGTTTGCTTTGTTTTCATATTATAATCACAATCTTTTGGACTCATTTGGCAACAGTTCACCGCACACGCTGTTTAGAGGCCAGAGGAGCGAGCGAGGGAGGACGAGTATGGAGGCGTGTTGGATACTCTGTATGGCTTTGAAAGTTGTGCTTGGACTTACAATTACGATGCATTATTTGTTTTGCAGAACTTATCATACTTATTGTTATTGTTTATCTGTTTCACTTCTGATAATAAACGTTCATATTTAATTCATTAATTTCTTAATTTCGTGAACCCCCCGTTTCCCTCCGTACCTTCTCTTAGCCCCCAAACGCATTTCAGACCCAGGAATTTTCCATGCTTTAAGCCCTGTAGCTAGCTAACAGATTAATATTCATATAGATTCATTTGTAAATGAATATAGAGTTATTAGTATCTAAGTATTAGTGAGCTTCATCAGTTCAGCAGTTAAGCTGGTTGTTAGGGAGTCTGAGGTTCTCAGATTAATCTCTGCTGAAAGGGGAACCGTTTCACAGCCTTTGTTGGTAAACTGTGTTTCTACCAGCAGCCTCTTAAAGACAGGACGCAGCTGCGGACGGCGGCTCCGGGCAGTCAGACGGGATCATATTAAAGACTCTGTTTAACGCTGATTTACAAACAGCAGGAAAAGTGTCAGTTTGATAGCTAATCAGTCTGAAGGTTTAGTAAGTTTTAAAGGATTGTGATCTTTAATTTGCTGGTTGGTTAAGGCCGAGTCGGAGTGGTGAGTCGATCAAGGGTGAGTTGAAGTCACGAGTCAGTCAGTTGATTTTTTGCTTCTTTTTTTTTCTTTTTTTTTCTTTTTTTCCCGATTTTCTCCCCAATTTAGTCGTCTCCAATTCCACCCGCTAGTTAGGACTCCCCCAATCACACGATGCTATCAACGCTAGGAGGGCGAAGGCTAACACAGGCTTCCTCCGAGACCTCTGAAGCACCACCGCTTCTTTTCGAACTGCCGCTCACGCAACGTCACTGGACAGCCGAACGCGCTCGGAGGAAAGCGCCAACCGCCAGATCTGCTACGTCAGCTAACAGATGCCTGCGCTGACTAGCATCGCGCTGAGTGATGGGGGGAGAAGGGCAGCCATCCCACCCACCCAGTGAGAGCGAGGCCAATTGTGCTCTCTCGGACTCCAGGCTACGGACGGCTGTAGCATCACCAAGGATCAAACTCGCGATCCTCTGAAGATAGGGCCTCTCTGCTTCTTTTTAATACATTTTCCAAAACAGGAAAATAAGGAGTGGCTAAGATGCGCTTCATGTTAAGATCTTAATATTTTCATATTTTCATATTTTTAACTGTATAACATGTGAAACGTTGCGCTCGGGGGTCTCAGTCTGGTGCTGTAGCTCCACAGAGGAACAGTGTGGCTGCAGGTTTTCGTTCCAGCAAAGCAGGAGCTCAAATGTCCAGTTAGTTTGACGACCCATTGATTAGAAATCAGGAACCCCCGGCTTGTGTGGAATGAAAACCTGCAGCCACACTGATGCTTTGTGGATGTGCCGCTCCGGCCGTAAGGCTGCTGGTCACGACAGCTGTGATCCAGTTTGATGCAGTACGATGTGTTGTATTGTTGCAGAAATGTAGTTCTCACTAATGTCTGTGTTTATGAATTTTTATTGTTCCCTCCAACTGAAACAGCTTTTCTTTATTTCTAGACAAACAAAGGAGACGAATTGTCCAGAATTGTCCAGAGGATGCTGGGAAATTACGAGGATGGGAACAACTCTCAGTATAGCCAGTACGATGGGGTGACCAAGGACCGCCCGTCTGCATCATCGCACGGACGTTCAGGGCACCCCGCGCACAAGGACAAAACCGACCCCTCATTCCAGAACTCCTCCAGTTACGGTACCGCCCAGTCGGGCCTTCCCGGGCACGGCTCGGCACAGCCCTCCAAGAAGTACCCAGTTCCGGACGGTCACGGCAAAGAGGCTCCTCTGGAAGCCCACCAGAGGAAAACGGACGCTTGGCCGGATATGAGAGACTACGCCACCTTACCGCCGGTTCTTCCGGACCTTTCCCCGCCTGCCGAGCCCCTGTCCCCTTTACATTCCAGCGAGTCCAGCGACTCGGAACAGGACACGGACAACGAGAACCACCGCTCCCTTTCTCCCAAACACGACACTTCCTCTGGCAGGATGGAGCCGCCGCATCACCCTGAGGCCCAGAAAGAGGTTCACCAGCTGACCGGAGATGTTCCGCCATTGACTTCCCAAAACTTCCCGCTTCCGCTTTCCTCCAAGCCCAACCTGGCCAACTCCAGGAAGCCCATGGCGTTGGTCAGACCCATGGACGGCCCAGACCAGGTGACCAGCGAGTCTCCGGACCTGAAACCGTCGCCCGAGGACTTCCACGGACAGTCTTACGAGAGCTTACCTGACCTGAAGAACGGCAGCAAGCCGAGCCTTCCTCCGCTGAAGATGCCGCCACAGTCAGGGGAGGTGAGTGTCGCTGTGATCGTTAGTGACCGATCACTCCGTTAGACAGATACCTGAAGCCTGAAGTCAGTATATTTACATTTTTCTCAGATTTTTTGGAGCATTTTGGAACATATAAAAATAAAATTAAATAATAATAAATATTTAAAATACACAAGAGAATAGTCTGAAAATCTGAATTTTTTTGTAAATCATTATTTGCAAAGAAAAAAGCAGGAAAATTTTTTAAAATATCATATTATTGAAAACTGCAGTAATTTGAATAATTGCCAGCATTATGTTAATTATTATTCTTTTGGTTTTTTTATTCTCCGTATGAATTCGTTTTTTTATTTAACCATTGTACAATCATCCTAATCTATAGTTTTGAAATACAGTAGAAAATATTGCACTTATACATCAACTAATTAATTACACACAGGCATATTTTGAATAAGCATAATTGTTGTCAGTTGTTGCTGTTGTGTGGTTAAAGATTTGATTAACGATGTAAACTCAATGCAGACTGACACTGGTTTGTTGTGAAGACATGCTGAACACAGTATTCACCAACAATATATTGTATTATATTTTATGTCATTGTATGTTACAGTGTTGTTTTTCCATTTACTCATTATGTCTTTTACTACGCTTGGACGATAAAGTAAATTTAGACAAATGATTGCCATCTGCAGAATTACCAAGATATTATCAGAACAGAAGCTATGATCAAAGTATCATGTAAGCGTTACCGGGTCGAACATCACGGCTTCCGTTTTTCCTGATGGTCTGACTCCTGTTTATGGTACGTGATCTCAGATTAACAGACGGTTCTTGATTTCACTGAGAAATTATTCATCAAAAATGTTAATATTGGTTATGGAGTCCCACATGGTTCAGTTTTAGGGCCTTTACGTTTCTCTTTGTACGTTAGGAAACCGTCCTCCTGCAAACGTCTTCAGTAAAACAGAAAACGTGGAGAGACTCTTTCAGTTATTCTGCTTCTAAACTGTGGAGCTCAGTTCAGCTTTTATTAGACAGTCGAGCTCAGAACTCACTTTTAATAAACATCTGAAAACGCAGCTCTTTAACTCAGTAAAATCTCTTTAATCGGATCCGTCTCTGCACTCTGCACTCTGAGCTGCTGTCAGTCTGAAAGGCTCTATAAATAAAGATATTATTATGATTATTATTATTATTATTATTGTCTTCATAGTGAGTTAATCTCTCAGAAGCGGTCAGTTGTCACTGTGCTGTTACTTTAGAGCTGTGATTAGTGTCTCTGTGCAGACTGACACTGGTTATCACCCAGCAGTGTGAGAATCAGTTTGTACCATCAGATCGAGGGTCCTGACCTTTGGGAATGTTCTGATCTCAGTGCTGTGTTCTGCGCTCCCTCACTGAGGGGAGGTGCTGGATCGGGTCGGTCTGTTAAACGGATGTAACGGGGTTCTGACCCAGTTACGGCTCCACTCGCTCCTCCTGCTGTGGCCGATACGCACTGCGTGATGCGGAATCTGCCGTGATGTAAGATCCCGTTTTAACTGCTGAACTTGAAGGGCCCCTTCAGACAGCGTCACCCTGGCGCTGGGATAAAGGGCAAGCCCAACCAAGCGTTAAGAAATTTACATACTTCAGACTCCTTCATTCTACAGACGGACATTTACATAATTGTATTTTTGTAACTGCTTCCTCTTCCGCTCCATCTCAGCCACGAGGGCAGGTCAGCGGAGAGTCTCCGGAATGTCACCGTGCCGACCGGCTTAATTAGTCATCTGAGGCTCCACGTGTCCGTTTACGGGCTGACTTTAGGGTGAAGTGCTCAGAACGCTTGTGTGACCTGCTGGTTCTGCTGTGATCTAAGTGTTGATGCGTTTTGTTGGGAGGGAAATTCCACCAGTGTTTTAATTACTGCTTAATTAAGTGGTTGAGATGTAAACAGAGCTGATCCGAGTGGTTAGTCTGAACACGTCCTCTGCAGAGACACATGTCTGCACATTTAATGCACAGTTACTCTTTATTTAGTGAAGTTAACACGTTAGGGGAAAAAATAAGATGTGACCTGTCTAAAATGTATGCTTATGGTACATGCTTTAATTTTTTAATGTTAAATTGAGCAAATGAACAGAAATTGTGCTAAAGTCATATTTAAGTGTGTTTTCTGAAGAGAGATGAATTACGTCTGTTTTTGGGGAATAAAAAGGCACAAACTGTATAAGCAGATGTAAAAGTGTGAAAGCAGGAGAAGAGTAAGTTCTTCTTCCTTTAAAATGAGCTACTTTCTCCCACAGCAGTTCAGTCAGTCAGTCAGTGCTGGAGCCTCTGCGGAGTGAAGAATGTGTTTTCAGGAGAGAGATCGCGGCCGCGGCTCATGGAAAAACACCTCCATTGTCAGCAGGCCGCGGGCGGAGCCGTGGATGAGCCGCGCGAGTGGCCTCGGGCTGCCGTTGGCCGGCTGCACCTGTGAGCTGCGTGAGGCTTTGTTGGCGCCGCTGGCACACGTGCTGCAGCCAAAGCCGCATGTGCTGAGTAGGCTGTTTCGGCGCCGCGCTAATCCAGAGCCGCGTGGTTACGTGGTGACTCATGTGCCCATCCGCCTCAACGGAACGGAGTGTGCAGATACAGCCCTGCGTGCTGTGCACTCGCGCAAATGTTTATTTTCAAACGTTTGTTTACAAACATTCCAGGATTTACTCGCATTCAGAAACGGCCAGGTTGGAGTGTCTGCAGGTCCTGATACAGACCCTTCCTACGATGATACAGCCGACCGTGGCGAAGAGTCTCTCTCTCTCTCGTATATATATAAATATAACAGTTTACAAAGAAAGTTATGTTCATTGTCTTTAATGAACTGTGATAAAACAGTCTCAGTCATCAGGCAGTGAATTCATCACCATTTCATGTAGTAACCTTTCTGAGGGAGCTTTTAGAGGTGGACGTCTGGTTCCTATCACCACAGTTACCATAATCATAATCGTAATCCCCCTCAGTGACCCCTCTGTGTTTGTGTAGTTCAGTACGATGTTGTGCTGCAGGTCAGTAAACAGGTGCTTTTGTGCGATCATATCCAAACAGCTCCTCTCCCACCTGTGGAGTGTGAGGTGGAGTTTTTCTGAGGAACGAGCAGTTGAGCAACAGTGAAATAGAGCATTGCACAGAGGCAGGGTGTGTCTGAGAGAGAGAGGGAGAGAGAGGGAGAGAGGGAGGGAGTAATGACGAGAACCTGCTGATGAAGATGGGTCACAACATGCCAGCTGCTCTCGGCCCATCGTGCGGTTTGTGCTGAGCTCAGAGTGTCTTAAAGGAGAAGATCAGCACAGATTATACACCAATAACGCTTTAACTCAAAGAGCCCAAATCCTGGAAAACTGACTCATCTTCACTTTTTAAAGAGTTTGGTGATGTAAACACTTTTGTTTTGTTTTGTGCCGTTCACACCCAGGACGCTCGGACCGTACATGGAGACGAAGCTACAAACAGCCTGTTTTAAATTCATTGTTTTTGCAACTGCTTTTTTTTCCCTTTAGGCAGAATAAATTAAACGCTGTAGTTTATTCACTCATTAAGTTTTTTTCCACTGATAAACCGCGTTATTGAGTTTTGTGTCCAACCTGATTGATCAGTGAACAGCGTTATAAGCTGCTGTAAGAGATGCTGCTGGAGAATTTGTAGGAGTGACGAGCTGGAGAGGAAAGAGTCATCATGAACAGTGTCTCAGAACTGGTTCTGGTGCAGGTGTCTGGGTTCAGTGGTGTAGGGCCTTGGTTCTGGTACAGATGTCTGGGTTCAGTGGTGTAGGGCCTTGGTTCTGGTGCAGGTGTCTGGGTTCAGTGGTGTAGAGCCTTGGTTCTGGTACAGATGTCTGGGTTCAGTGGTGTAGAGCCTTGGTTCTGGTGCAGGTGTCTGGGTTCAGTGGTGTAGAGCCTTGGTTCTGGTGCAGGTGTCTGGGTTCAGTGGTGTAGAGCCTTGGTTCTGGTGCAGGTGTCTGGGTTCAGTGGTGTAGAGCCTTGGTTCTGATGCAGGTGTCTGGGTTCAGTGGTGTAGAGCCTTGGTTCTGGTACAGGTGTCTGGGTTCAGTGGTGTAGAGCCTTGGTTCTGGTGCAGGTGTCTGGGTTCAGTGGTGTAGAGCATTGGTTCTGGTGCAGGTGTCTGGGTTCAGTGGTGTAGAGCCTTGGTTCTGGTGCAGGTGTCTGGGTTCAGTGGTGTAGAGCCTTGGTTCTGGTGCAGGTGTCTGGGTTCAGTGGTGTAGAGCCTTGGTTCTGGTGCAGGCTGTGTGTTGGGTGAAGGTCCTGTCTCATAGAGGATGACGGAGTTTCAGGAAGCAGAATGATGTCTCTGAAGAGTCTCTCCTGAAAATATTTCCTGCTGGGACAAGTAGAGTCCCGTCCTCTGGAATATCCTGGAATATCCTGGAATGTCCTGTGTGAGAACTGTGCAGGAAGAGGTGTTGGTCACAGATGCTCCAGCGTCCATCTTCTGGTCTGGATGAAGACGCTGACGTCCTTTAGTCGATTCGGCACTGCAGCTCCTCAACTCAGTGACCTTCAGCAGGAGTTCAGTGTCCTACATGGTGAACAGTGAGAGTCTCAGACAAATACACTTAGATGGAGAGTGAGACGGGGAGAGTGAGACGGGGAGAGTGAGACAGAGAGAAAGAGAGAGCAAAGTTTGCTCTCTCTCTGTCTGTCTGTCTCTCGGTCGTGTCAGGCTGGTGTTGTGTATCAGGGCTCTGATTGGCTGATATGTCAGGGGTCTGTCGCTGAGTGTTATTGCAGTAATTCAGTATTAATTATTGAGTAATTGAATATTGAGTAAGTATTGATCAGAGCTGCTCCTGATTCAGTAAAAGTCTAATGTTTATTAATGATCCTGTAAAAGCCTGATTATGAAGCGATCACAGTGCGTCTGATAATCAATCATTCCCCTCATGTGTGCAGATCAGGGGTGTCCACTCTTGTCCACAGAGGCCGGGGGGGGCTGCACCCCAACAGAGCAGCAGATCACCTGATCAGCAGTGTGAAGACCAGCTGATTAAACTAGTAGAATCTTGTGAACTTCAGATCGTTTGGAGTGAAAACCTGCAGCCACATCGGCCTCTGTGGATAAGAGTGGACACCCCTGACCTAGAGAGAGAGAGAGAGAGAGAGAGAGAGAGAGAGAGAGAGTGTGTGTGTGTGTGTGTGTGTGTGTGTGTGTGTGTGTGTGTGTGTGTGTGTGTGTGTCACATGGCGCTTGTGGTTCAGTGTCAGTAACGTTCTGCAGGAGCACACTTAGAACACAGATGTGCTACAGATAACATCTCAACACACAGGCTCTCTCTCTCTCTTTCACTCTCTGTCTCTCTCGCTCACTCTCTCTCTCACTCACGCTTTCTAGCTCTCTCTCTCTCTCTCTCTCTCTCTCTCTCTCTCCCCCTCCTTCCTGTGTTTTTAATTGTGATCTTCTGTCTTTCAGACGTTGTCAAATGAGGTTCAGTGTGTGGAGGAGATTCTGAGGGTGAGTCTAATACAGTGTACTCTACATTCTCTCTCTCTCTCTTTCTCTCTTTTTTTTTTTCTTCTATTGTCTATATATACACAAAAACGTGTGTATGTGTGTGTATATGTATGTATATATATATATATATACATATGTATATATATATATATATATATATATATATATATATATATATCTTTTATCTAGAAGTGTTAGTAATTTATAACGCTAATATTTTTCTGCACATTTTTATTTAGTTGAACCCTCTGAGCGCTGAGGAC
>NW_023494800.1:117500-137500 GCF_904425465.1 Colossoma macropomum
CTCCCTAACAGTCACCTGGAGCACCATAGCAACCATCTAGCAACACACTATCAACCACCTGGGGTACCCTAGCAACCACTTAGCAACTCCCTAGCGATCACCTGGGGTACCCAAGCAACCACCTAAAACTCCCTAGCAACCACCTGGGGTACCCTAGCAACCACCTAGCAACTCCCTAGCAATCACCTGGGGTACCCTAGCAACCACTTAGCAACTCCCTAGCAACCACCTGGGGTACCTGCAGGCAGTGTTTGAGCTTCACAGTTTAAATCACAGTACTGATCAATAAAATCAGTTAGAGATTTTCCCCAAATTGTTCTGACGCAGCTGATGTTCCTGAAACAGCGTCTGAACTGAATGTTTCTCCTCTGTTCTCCATCAGGAGCCCCACCTTCACCCAGGATACCAGCAGCCTCAGAGTAAGTGTGTGTGTGTGTGTGTGTGTGTGTGTGTGTGTGTGTGTGTGTGTGTGTTGAAAATGGTCAAAAAGCAATAAATAAATAAATGAATAAATAAATAAACAGCTAAGTATTTTGAGTAAACCATGCTGACCTGATCTCCCCTTTGCTGGAGTTTCAGTGTGAGCTTTTATTAACAGTTCTGGAGAGAAAGGCTTCAGTGAGGACAGTTTGGTGACTCAGATCACTCAGCTCATTTATGATAACCTGAACCTTTGCAGGTGTTTTTTTTCTTACTCAAATGAAAAGTAACAGAAAAAGAATTTAACACAAGGTTCAGTCTCCAAATGGTGCAGACTCACACTGACCGCCCCCTCAGAGGGACACTGGTGCACTCGCACTCTTCTATGCGTGGACACACCCATGGGAGCTTTCTCACACACACAGAGAGAGAGAGAGAGTCTGACTGCACTCGTGTTCTTCAACGTTTTTAAAGACTGCTGTTCCTCACTGACCACCTCAGAGAAAACACTGCACATCACAGAGCTGCTCTCACACACACACACACACACACACACACACACACACACACACACACACACACACATATATACACCGATCAGGCATAACATTCTGACCACCTCCTTGTTTCTACGCTCATTGTCCATTTTATCAGCTCCACTTACTATATAGGTGCACTTTGTAGTTCTACAGTTACAGACTGTAGTCCATCTGTTTCTCTGATACTTTGTTAGCCCCCTTTTACCCTGTTCTTCAGTGGTCAGGACCCCCATGGACCCTCACAGAGCAGGTACTATTTGGGTGGTGGATCATTCTCAGCACTGCAGTAACACTGACGTGGTGGTGATGTGTTAGTGTGTGTTGCACTGGTCTGAGTGGATCAGACACAGCAGTGCTGCTGGAGTTTTTAAACACCTCAGTGTCGCTGCTAGACTGAGAATAGTCCACCAACCAGAAATATCCAGCCAACAGCGTCCTGTGGGCAGCGTCCTGTGACCACTGATGAAGGACTAGAGGATGACCAACACAAACTGTGCAGCAGCAGATGAGCTATCGTCTCTGACTGTACATCTACAAGGTGGACTGACAAGGTAGGAGTGTCTAATAGAGTGGACAGTGAGTGGACACAGTGTTTAAAAACTCCAGCAGCACTGCTGTGTCTGATCCGCTCGTACCAGCACAACACACACTAACACACCACCACCACGTCAGTGTTACTGCAGTGCTGAGAATGATCCACCACCCAAATAGTACCTGCTCTGTGAGGGTCCATGGGGGTCCTGACCACTGAAGAACAGGGTAAAAGGGGGCTAACAAAGTATCAGAGAAACAGATGGACTACAGTCTGTAACTGTAGAACTACAAAGTGCACCTATATAGTAAGTGGAGCTGATAAAATGGACAATGAGTGTAGAAACAAGGAGGTGGTCAGAATGTTACACCTGATCGGTGTGTACATCACTGTATCTCTCTCTCTCTAATTGAATCTTAGTAAAGTTTGTGTTGGATTGTTTTCTGCAATGTTCTGAAGTTCAGATTTACACTCCTGCATTGGGAGTTTGTTTTGGTGCAGGTTTGAATCCATTAATCTGATTAAACTGATTTTGTGCATCTCTCTCTCTCTCTCTCTCTCTCTCTCTCTCTCTCTCTCTCTCACTAGAGCGTCATGACTCTCCGCTCAGAGCCCCTCTGTCCCCCTGCAGGCCAGACCCAGTGTGAGTATAGCTGACCGCGTCCGTTTGTCTGGACGGTGACGGTGTTGAGTTTTTAGTTGTAGTTCAGAGCTCGTTCTCTCAGTGCTGTCGTGTTAACGTACCTTAAAGAAGCACGTCCAGGTTTTTTAGCTAAAGAAAACCGTGTCAGTGCACCATAGGACTGCTGTTTGAGTGATGCTAACTGGTTGCTAAGGTAACAATGCTAAGCTATAAGCTTCCATTATTTGTCAGCTACATTAGCTGTATAACTTCATAGCTCTGTGGTCCTGGAGGACTGTTGTTTCACTGTGAACTGGTCTACAACTCGAATGACAGTAAATCCTCTTAAACTTGAACTAACTGGGATCTGATGTAGCTGTTGGTGATCCGTCTCTCTCAGTGTGCCTGAAGACGGCAGCGCGGCCGTGGTGGCGCCCTCCAGTGGAGGTGAGTCCGGCAGCTCTAGCGATTCGGAAAGCAGCTCGGGGTCCGAATCTGACAGCGAGAGCAGCGAGAGCGGTGCAGAGGAGAACCCACCAGCCCCCCGGGAAACCACACCATCAGCCAAGGTACACCCACCAACATCTCACCACGAACCACCTGCAAAGCAGCACTGTGGCTTTCAGAAGATCCACATTATAAACAAACTGTATGTAAATATCTCAGTGAGAAGTCGTTGTGCTGATATGAGTAAACAGTGGGAGGTTTAGAGCTCCAGAGAAAATCAGTCTCTTCTGTTCTTTAATAAATCTGTATTTTCTTTGTGTGGGTTTATTTTGCTCTTGTGGGCCACAGTGTTCAAGTACAACGTATAGAATAACTTTGTAAGATCCACTGAATGGCTGAAGAATTGTAGCTGTAGTGTTTATACAGCTGCATCCTCACCAATCACAGGGCTGATGTGGTTTGCCCCGCCCACATAGCTTTAACTAACTATGTTCCCCAAAGGCCTCTCTCTGTTGCTCAGAGAAACTTAGAGAGAAAGCTAAAGCCGACTGTCAGGCTAAAGCCGACCGCTAACAGAAAGCTATCCACAGCACCAGCATAACTGAGACAGCAAGAACATCTGTTTGTTCTCTGCCTTGATCGGGTGCCACTGCTCACCGTGTAAACCTCATCCTCACAACCTGACCCCACTGATGCTGCTGCTGCCGCTGCTGCTGCTGCATGAACTAAACTAATCAAATTAATCGTTTGCTCCACCTGTTTTCCCTGTTTTTGTACTATAATACTTTATACTAACAATGTTTACTATCCGGTGTCGACCAGAGGAGGATGGGTTCCCCTTCTGAGTCTTGGTTCCTCTCAAGGTTTCTTCCTGTTTCTCTTAGGGAGTTTTTCCTTGCCACTGTCGCCTCTGGCGACGCTCATGGGGGCTCAGACCCGGATTTCTTTCTGTAATGCTGATTTCCTTGTAAAGCTGCTTTGTGACAACACCTGTTGTAAAAAGTGCTATATAAATAAACTTTGCTGCTTGCTGTTTGTTTCTTAAATGTCCATTTCAGTGTTCCTTGGAATTCACATCCGGCAGTGAAGTGAAGGAGAACCTTCTCAAAGGTTCTCCATGTAAAACTGGCTGACATGTTTAGTTTGTGGAGCCGCTTCACTTGTACTGTTGTGTTCAGATCTGCTTCGTTGCTGCCGCAGGCTGGACAGAAGGCTGCTAAAGTACTGCTGTGTTCACTGAGACTGTGATGGTATTGTGTTAATCAGGTGGCGTAAGAGCTGATCAGTACTTATATTTTTGTTTGTGTTCATTAATCAGATTGTTTCTGCAAATGATGTAAAGAGTCGTTCAGAGTGATTCATAGTAAAATAGTTAATCTGTAATGTCGAAGGTAAAACAGTAAAATAAGTTTCTTTCAGGACTTGTTGGGGACGTATGTTTTAGACCAAAACCTTCTCAAAACCATCGTAAAACAGTTTCTCAGACTTCAGGCAGTGTTTTCGTTTTTCCGTTTAGTGTGATGACTTTCTGTGAGAGATTATTTCCTGAATCGACAAACTCTTACATGTTTTAAGAGGAGTGAACACTGTGAGAGTGAGAATTTCAGCACGTACTTTAAAGGGAGTTTACCAGTAGAGTGTCCATCACAGTGTGAGCTTCACTTCAGAGGCAGCAGCTAATCAGTCTGAATAATTTTGAAACATCCACAACATGGAGCTCCGAAGCGAGTCTCTCGAGAGCTAACGCTGACAAACAAACCTAAGGCTTGTTTACGCTCCCTTTAAATATGAGAATAAATATGTCCATTTGATATAGCTGGTGTAACCGTCACTGCCCACATACTTCCGTCTTTTACATTGGCATGGATGTTAAGCAGTCCATCCACTAGAGGGCAGTGCAGCGTCAAACGCTTCTGACAGCAAACGTGGCAACGATGGAGGAGCCGTTATAAAGTACCAACTACAGAGGGAGACAAAAGAGGCAGTGCTGTGGACGCAGACCAATCATGTCACGCTTGAACTATTGGCTACACTGCCCCCCCCCAAGGCTTCTGGTGGTACTGCGTATCTGTATCTGTAAGCTTTCAGAGAGCCTGCATAAATACAGACTAAATGTACCCAGAGTGTGGGCAGAAGCTCCATTTTTATCTGTATTTAACAATTGAGCATAAGATGTATTCCTGCTAGGGGCGCTGCTGAGCAAAACCAGAGTGAATGGGTTCCTCAGGAAAATCATAGTTTGTAAAAATGTTTATTTTTCAGAGAAATACACTCGTTTTCTCAGCACGTTGCTTTTTGATACCCATCCATGTTTCCGAATGTAGTCACAGCTCCTCAGTTCTGTTACTTCATTAATGAACTGAAGGAGGAGGCGGAGCCGCTGGAGCAGGAGCAGCGCGGCGGAGCTGAGCTCTCTTTCATAAATGAGTGTCGAGGTGAGTAAGGAGGAAGCAGGCTGTGCTGATGAGTCAGGATCCAGAGACGTTGGGCGGTTATGTAAGAGAAAAAGGGGAAAATCGATGAGTGTCCAGCCGCGGAGAGACCGGCGGGGGGGAGGAGGTTTAAAACAGGGAGACGGAGAATAAAGAGAGGATTTAAACGGAAAATAAAGAGAGAAAAATAGTAACCCCACGTTTACATTCTCACTGTCCAGAGTGTCGACTGCAGAGCTTCCTCTGAAATGAAGGTGTTAATAGTGAGTCTGTGCTGCAGTAACAGCCTCTACTCTTCTGGGAGGGCTTTACACTAGATGTTGAACATTGCTGTGAGGATCTGATTGAGCATTAGTGAGGTCAGGTACTGATGTTGGATGGTCAGTTCTGGGTCACTACAACTCATCCCAAAGGTACTGGATGGAGCTCCATCACTCCAGAGAACACAGTTCCACTGCTCCACAGCCCAATGCTGGGGGGCTTTATACCCCTCTAGACCACACTGGGCACTGGACATGGAGACCTTAGGATCATGTGCAGCTGATCCAGAGCGTCGCATTCTATTGGTCAGTTCTTGTCTATGGAGATAAAAGCTGTGTCAGTAAAGAGTGACCTTACAGTAGCTGAACTCACTCAGCTGAAGGTCCGTCTGACTGATGGTGTGTGTCTGTTTGGGATTCAGGCTAAAAGGTGGGAGAGGATGGACGGTCAGATTAGGTGGTTTAGGTGTGTCCTGCTCAGCGCTGTCGCCTCTCCCTGTAGTTTAGCTAATAGACTGTTCTGAAGTCTGAGTCATGCTTTTGTATGGAACATCTGGTCTGGTTCTCTCTGTGAGAAACTTTAATGGAGTTCTGAAAAATCACCCGTCTCGTCCTGTGATGAACAGCAATGCTCCATAGCTGGTTTTGTGTGGTTCACTGGATCCTCTGGGTTATGAGGTCGTTTAGCAGTCAAATGAATGATGCTCTGTACATGCTAACCCAGACTAACACTGCTGCTCACTGAAATGACGCTGTGTGAAAGTGAGTCTGTTATTAAACTCCATCACTGTTATAATCCATTATACAACAGTTAGTTCCAGCCATGCAAGCTGATTGGTTGAGAAGCGTTCTAACAATGCTGTTATTTCACCATAACACCACAGGTTTTTCACAAACACTGTATCACTCCGCTGAGACTCTGACAGCTGTAGGAGACGCTCAAGGCATTTGACCGTTTTTACTTCTTACTTTGCCACAAACAGAAAATGGACACTTAAGATCACATTTGACCGACAGCTGATTTGGTCAGACTCTGAAGATGAGACGACACTAAATTCCCAAACTGTCTCACCACTGAGCAGCTTTTCAGTCGGCAGCTGTGACAGAAGAACAGCTGAACAACCTGGAATCAGCCAGAAATGAACCCAACACCATTCGCCAAACGCGTAGTCTGATCTTCAGAGTCTGACCAAATCAGACTGAGCCATAAAACTGCCGCAATATCAAGTTCAGCTCAGTTTTGTCATTTTTTTGCCAGATCAGTATTAATGTTGTTTTGTTCCAGCCAGTCTGTAAAGCATCTTACAGCCCATTTAGTTTGGCGAATGGTGTTGGGTTCATTTCTGGCTGATTCCAGGTTGTTTAGCTGTTCTTCTGTCACAGCTGCCGACTGAAAAGCTGCTCAGTGGTGATGACAGTTTGGGAATTTAGTGTAAGGAGCTGGAGAACGAACTGCCGGCTGAGCAGCGAGTGGGCGGAGCTCGTTACTCTGACGTAGCAACGAGCTGCTCGTTAAGGAACTCTAATTTGGTGAAGGAACTGCGAACATTAAAACATATTAAACGCCGCGTTCACGGCCCAGTTTATTAATTTATTACTGTATTTATTTAACTGTTGTATTAAAGCAGTAGAACACTCGAGGAGTGTGTTATCGCCAATAACATCACGGCTGTGATGATCTACGGCGACCGAATCACAGCCGTGATGTTATTTCTCAATAAAACACTCCATCTCGGGTTCTATTGCTTAAACAGCAGCTCCCCAAACTGCAGCCTGAACCTGCCAAACCGAGCCTGCTGGTCAGTTGAGCGGCAGCTGCGTTAGCTCAGTTGTATTTCGGTTCCCCCTCGTTATTCAGAAGATCTAGCGATGTTCAGAGGAAAAGTGCTCGTAGGGCAGAACAGATCAGCTTTAGATCGTTTTTATCCACCGCAGGATGAGAGAATGCTTCCGTTTCGCAGATTATTAAATCTGATCTGTTTCTGTTAGAGAATTTTACTTTCTGTTCTTATGAATCAGATTAAAGTAGCAGCTCATTCAGAAAAGATTTACACAGTTTCTCTCCAAATGGAGTCGATCAGCTGAGACGTTTTTGATTTCTGACGTTTGCTTCTTTAGTTTTAGCGCTGGAGCTACGAGGCTAATGAAGCTAACAAGTAAGCTTATACCCCACCCGTTAGCATGGAGCATCAGTGTCAGGGAGCACACAGGCGAGTGAGTGAGGCAGTTAGCACCGTGCTAATTGGTGGGTATATGCTTCCATTATCTGTTATCTACATTAGCCAGTAGCGCTAAAACTAAAGAAGCTGGCTGATCGACTACACTCGTGTTCAGAGGAGAAATTGTGTATGTTTATTTATTTATTTATTTATTTGACACACTGTTCTTCAGGCTCTGCTCTGAGAGCCCCCGAAAGAGAGAAATACACAAGCAGCTTTTAGGCCTCAGACACAAATCACTGGAACACACTGATCAGCCCTCAGTCCTCACTGTTAGCTTGGCTTTGTAGTATTTGTGTGTGTGTGTGTTGGTTTCCGGGACTCAGACTGAGCCTGGCGGAGGACAGCGCTGTGGTCATTTACCATCGGAAAGCTTTTCAGTGTGGGAATAAGGTAAATCTGGGTTCAGGAATCTGGCTGATGGGTTATTTTATTGGCCTCTTGGCTGGAAGTCTGGATCATCTCAGACTCCGGATCCTCTCAGACTCTGGCAGATCTGTTTGTTGTGGTTTTTATTTTCCGTGCCTGTGAGATTGTGTGCAATATATCATCGCCCGAGTGCGACACCCAGCCATCGCTGATTGACTATAGTATCGTTTGGCGATAGTTTAATGCAGTAAACTGTTACAGCACAGCAGGTAAAACTCTGATTAAACCACAGAACATAAGCTCGCTGACGCTCCTGCTGTGGTTTGGTTGTCCTTAGTGTGGTTTAGTAGTTTTTGCTGTCGGTTTAATTAAGACTGCAACTACTGATTATTTTAATTTTTGAATATTATATCAAATATCTCAAATATTTAAATTTTTTTATTTTTGTCTTTCATTTTAATGATCAAATGGGAAATATTGATCATGTTTCATTTTCAGTCTTATTTTTATTTATTATTATTACTTATAAGTGAAGTAAATTTAAAAAAAAAAATCTGGAAAGTAATGGAAAAACTTCACTGACAATTCTAGTCATAACAAGTAGCATGAACTGCTGTTACAGGGGGTCACTATTCTGCTGTTCTCCCATTTGCACTGAAGTTAAAAGAGGGGTTTCAGTCTAAACGTCGCTGTCAGAACAAAACCTAAAAAACGTAATTTTAAAAAATCCTGCTGTCAGACTTTCCTGACAAACAGACCAACTTTTTATTACCTTGACTTACACTGAAAGTTAAGAACAGGGGTGCCCAATCCTGGTCCTGGAGATCTACCACGCTGTAGAGTTTAGCTCCTACCCTAATCTAGCACACCTGATGCAGGTAATGAAGGCCTTCACAGGCACCTGAATGGCAGAGCCAGGTGTGTTGGATCTGAATTATAAAGGGTGGTAGATCTCCAGGACCAGGATTAGGCACCCCTGGTTAAGAACATTTTTCCTTCGTTTGTACAGTTGCTTTTTTGGGAATCTGAGGTTTTGTCAGATGATATATCAGTCTTAGTAAAGGCATAGCAACAAAAACAGCCTGATCAGTTGGTTGAAAATTACATGACCATTTTTGGAAAATAAAACCCAACAAATGTCATAAGTGGCCTTGAAAATTGTAGGATTTTAAGCCGTCCAGCCTGATTGAAACTGTCGTCAATTGTCTGAAGCCTATGTTGTATTTTCCGTGTTTGTGTCTCACTCTCTCTCTGTTTGTGTCTGTCTTTATCTCTGTTTGTGTGTTGGGTCTTTATCTGTGTGTGTGTGTGTGTGTGTGTGTGTGTGTGTTGTACTCCAGGCTGAAGGTGTCAAAGACATCAACTGGCAGTTAATCACGTGGATCAAGGAGAGCCAGCAGAGCCTGA
Source organism: Colossoma macropomum (assembly GCF_904425465.1). Taxonomy (NCBI): domain Eukaryota; kingdom Metazoa; phylum Chordata; class Actinopteri; order Characiformes; family Serrasalmidae; genus Colossoma; species Colossoma macropomum. The sequence continues at coordinate 126,748 of NW_023494800.1, forward strand.
ACCCTCAGAGTCACAGCGAAGTTACCCCAGAGGCCAAAACCGCTCCGAGCGCCAAACCTCAGCCCCGCACCCATCCGCAGGACGAGCCCAAACCCAAAAACAGACGGCACTACGGCTCTCACAGCCCCCCTGCACCGCCGCAGCCCGCTGACACCGACGCAGACGCAGAGGCGAAGTCTGCCAGCTTGAGCCAACACACTAGCAAACATGCTAACCACAAGCCTGTTTCCAAGCCCTCGGAGGCGGGACACAGAAAGACTGTGGGAAACAAACAGCCGGGGAGGAGCAGCAAAGCCCCCCGGCCGGAGGAGGCCCACACCGGCCTGCGGGTCGAGAGCGTGGAGGTGACCCCGCGCGATAAAGACTCAACGTTCACAGACAGACCGAAGGTCAAAACGAAAACCAGCCACAAATCGGAAGGCAAGAGGTCGTCCAAGCACCGCTCAGACAAAAAGGAAGGGAAGGATGCGGCTCCTAAAGCCACGGAGACGGAAGGAGAGAAGGAAGCCGAACCGGCCCCCCCTCCCAGCCCTGCTGCCTTACGCTCCGCCTTCCTGCCCCCCAAAAGCACCAGCATCATAAGTAGCGTTCAAACCGAAACCGTCACGCCCACAAAGAGCTCGAAAAAGAGCCACGCTCGCTCGCCCACCAGAGACAGGAAGAAAGAGGGGGTGTCCAGGTCGGCCCGTGACCCTCCGCCGAGCCTGGTAGTGAAGATCGAGCTCAGCCAGCTCTCCAGAGTCCCGACGCTGGCCAAAGCAGCCAAGGCCAGCGAGGGGTCCTCGAAGAAGTCCAGCAAGGAGAAGGAGCACGGCTCTGCAGGCAAAGCGGGCAAGAAGCGACCTGTGAGTTCCTCTTTCTTCTCTGTTAGGGAGCCACTGAGGGCTGAGGGGCTCTTCAGTAGATACCCACAGGTGAAAAATCACATTTACCCAGTTTCCCACGTAAGCCACATGTGTGGAGTCCAAATTTTGCTTCTTTAGTTCAGAACTGGAGCTGTTGTTGCTAACAAACCTTAGAACTCATAAATAAATTCATAAACACCCCAAAACTTCTCAAACCCCATCCACCTCTTTATCACGGCGCTGCAGACCTACAGGTGTGGTGTAGAGCTCAGTGTGTCTCACCGTGAGCTATAAAAACAAACAGAACTTCACCGCAGCTGTTTCAGACGGCAGCAGGGCTGCTCTTCACAGAGCAGGATGGATCTGCTCCGTATGTACAGCTGTCACTGTCACCAGTGCTGACTCTAGATCAGCTCAGCGACTGCTGGTGTGGTTTGTGAATACAGACCGTTGTTAAAAGCAGCTGCTGTTTTCTTCTTGTTTATCGCTCACAGTAAGTCACTGTGTTCTACACGCCTGCAGCACCGTAATGAAGAACTGGACGAAGTTCGGGAACTTTTAGGAAGCTATTAGCGCCGTTAGCCTCGCCGCTCCAGTTCTAACCTAAAATTTGGATTTTAGACATCATCTCGACCGATTGACTAAGTGGGGTAAGTGGAAAATTGGAATCAATTTTTCTCACCAACCTTCATCCCTTCAGTAAGTGCTCATATTTGATTTGTTGTTGAGGTTTTTTATCTGCGCTGCTTCGTGCCTGAAGAGGCTAAAGAGCAGAACTGACCTCTGAAGTGGTTTGTCATTCTGTCAGATTTCTGTGGGAAAGAAGAATGAGATTTTTGAGAATAATCGCTCTGATAATTAATACAATCCCCAAATATCACCAGATCTTCTGGTCTTTTATCAGTTAAATTTCATGCTACAAGAAAGATGACACTCCTGCACGCAAAACTGACTTTGCACGAAAGTGAGTTTAATACAAAACTCCAGCAAATTAAGTATTTCTCCCAGAAAATTATTGCAATTACACATGTTTTGTTATACACATGTTTATTTCCTCTGTGTGTATTGAAACAACACAAAAAAACAGGAAAAAAAGCCAAAAATTATACAGTTTCATGCAAATGGCTCTTTAATGAGCTCGTAATCCAGAAGATCCAGTGATGTTCAAAGGAAAAGTGTGTCTAAGACGAAATGTATCAGTTTTGGAGCATATTTGTTTACCACAGAGAGAGAGGAGCTTTTCCCCCTAGAGACAAATAGCTTAGATCCGGAAGTCCTTATATGGGCATGACCACATGACTGTAGAGGTGTGTAGTCATCTAGTGGACACAGGAATATTAAAATTAAAATCTTAGCTCCTGAGTGGCGCAACCGTCTAAGCGTTGTCCCTCATCAGGAGATCGCGAGTTCGATCCCTGGTGATGCTACAGCCGTCCGTAGCCGGGAGTCCGAGAGAGCACAATTGGCCTCGCTCTCTCTGGGTGGGTAGGATGGCCCCTCCCTCTCCCCCCATCACTCAGCGCGATGCTAGTCAGCGCAGGCGTCTGTTAGCTGACGTAACAGATCTGGCGGTTGGCGCTTTCCTCCGAGCGCGTTCGGCTGTCCAGTGACGTTGCGTGAGCGGCAGCTCGAAAAGAAGCGGTGGCGCTTCACAGGTCTCGGAGGAAGCCTGTGTTAGCCTTCACCCTCCTAGCGTTTATAGCATCGTGTGACTGGGGGAGTCCTAACTAGCGGGTGGAATTGGAGACGACTAAATTGGGGAGAAAATCGGGTAAAAATTAAAAAAAAAAAATTAAAATCTTAAATCGCCTTGTTGGATTTTTTAGTAAATTTTTCAATTTTCCACCCATTTACAGGCCACATTTAAGCTGATTAATTGATTATTAGTAAACTCACATGAAAAATCGAATATCAAAATATAAAATTAATATATAATTAAAACCATGTTTTTATTGAGCTTCGCACCTGATGTGTTTGGTCAGTTGTTCGCGTTTTTGTGTTGTTTGTTTGTTTGTTTGTTTATTTGTTTGTTAGTTTGTGTGTGTGTGTGTGTGTGTGTGTGTGTGAGTGAGAGACTCTGCCGTGTGGGAAACCACTGGCAGCTCCTCTTTATTTTGGCAGCTCTGCAGATTCTCATAATCATGTCTGATACTATCTGCTGTTCAGTTCCACAGTAACTGCTGCGTCTGCTGATTGTCCAGATCTCTGTGGCTTTTGAGCTCCAGTTTTGGAAACTCAGTTATTTTCCTTTGACTTTCTCCCTTATCATTCAGGTGGACTATTCTGTCTGTCTGATCTGCTCACAGATCTCCTGGAAGAACTATCGTTTGTACTTATTTCCAGTCAAAACAGACATTGAAACACGTGAAGGGTCTCTGACTTTTTCACAGCACTGTAGATGGTTGTTGATGTTATTTTTATTCCAGTTTCTCTCGTTTGAGAGGCTGTTTTGATCATCTGACTTGATAAGAAGCCAAGCCAATTTTCTCTCTCTCCCTCACTCGCCCGCTCACTTGCTCAGTTTCTCCCATGTCGACTCACTGAGTTCTCCTGTCGGAGTTCAGTGACAGTCCTTCACTGATTGACTGAAGCCTGAATTCTGGAGAGATTTCAGCTGAGCACAGTTTAGTGTAATCGTTTAAATCTAACGCTGTTTCATACTCGCGTCACTGTACGCGTCTGTGGGAGTGACCGGTCAGTAATGAGCCCAGCGTGAGAGACGCTGTGTGACCCACGTTTGAAGATGACTCTGCTCGTGTTCTCAGGCTGAGAAGGCCGAGCCGTCTGTGCCAAAGAAGAAACCAAAGCTGGAGAAGGAGAGCCGGACGTCCTCATCCTCTCAGCACGGCTCCAAAACAGAGTGAGTCTCACACTTCAGTAACGAAGCTATAACAGTCATATCAGTATCAGCAGATATTTACTGTAAAAATGATTTCAGATTTGATTGATATTTCAGACTGATGTGTTTATTGAACAGAGTGTTCAGGTGATGCTGGGTTACTGCACTGAAATATCTGCTCTTTATTAATTTTACTGCATTTATAACCCAACAGAAATAAATATTACTCTGTAATGCTGATGCAGGTAGATTTAGTCCCAGTTTCTGTTTTTTTTTAGTAATGTTTGTGTTTTGATGTGTGCAGATGTGTATCTGTTATCAGCCGCTGTTCCCCTATCAGTGTATTGCTAATTAAAACCTAAAATATGGCTTTAAAACAGCTTTATCAATAAACAGATTGACGTATTTATTTACATGCTGCATTTAAATGCAGATTAAAGTGCTTCATTAGTAAGTGCACCAAAATAAACCATTAATAAAAGCAGATAGATAGATAATAGATAGATACCACTAATCTGCACTGTAGTGTGGCTGCAGTGAAGTAGCTGTGGTGGTGTTTTCAGTCATGTTTAACCCCATTATTGCTTTGAGGTGTCTTTTAAAGAAATGCTTCACTCAGGCCTGCTGATACACCACATAGTGTTTGGCTACTACTGAAGGGTTAGCATTTGCTAACTGGTCCTCATTTGCATTCTTTCTGAATTGGCCATATCCTACGTTTTTCTTTGCTTTTTTGTTGATGTTTGTGTACAAAAAACATTTAAAAGTTTGATTTTTAATTTATATTAATAATGCCTCACAGCAGTGGTTCCCAGCCCAGGTCCTGGATGACCTCCTGCTCTGCATGATTTAGTGTCCGCCCTGTTTCCAACACACCTGATCCAACAGATCAGCTCATTATCAGACCCCTCCTGAGTTGAAGTCGGAGTGTTTTGTCAGGAAAACAGAAAAATGCGCAGGTCCAGGGTGGGAACCACTGCCTGACAGTAAAACAGGCTGTTTTTGTTACTGTGCGTTTATGTAAATGAGCTCTCTTCTGATAGGCTGCCCTGTATTGTACTTCATTTAAAGAGCAGAAGAGGCTAAATCACTCCTTATAACTTCAGCGTGAATGGGCGGAGCTAAACTGCTAGAAGCATAGGCAGTTGTTTTTGTGACATCACAAAAACAGTGAATACAAAACGAGCCATATCTGCAGCTCAGTTTGTTTCAACGTGCAGTTGGTTTGCCTTAAAACTCACTGTTTCCGTAGTAAACCCTTTTCGAGCGTCTGAGCCGTTTAACTAACAGGCCGTGTTTTTGTGGTTGGTACTGGTGCTTTTCACTGTTCATTAGTACAGTAGTGCGGTGGTTTCTGAAGGCCGTCTGGATCTCCTGAGGGGGTTACACGGTTGAGGGATGGGCCTCCAGGCAGGTCTATATGTCAGGATGGAAAGTCCCTGTTATTCCAGAAGCAGCAGTAGCTCATGTAGTCCACCTGCTCCGTCCTGACCATGCACTCGTCCTCCTGCCGTCACAGCGCCCCCAGGACCATCACTGAGGCCAAGGAGAAGAAGAGCAGTAAGAAGGTCCTTCCTCCTCCTCCTCCTCCTCCTCCTCCTCCTCACTCGTCTCAGGAGCAGCCGAAGGTTTCGGGACACAAGCGCCGCAGTGGGGAACCGGAGGAGAGCGGCTCCGGCAGCAAGCACAAGAAGAGGAGCTCCAGCAGGCAGGAGCACAGCAAGAGTGAGAAGGTACAGAGCGGCTTTAGCTTAGAGTTAAGATATACTGCTGTTATTTAGTTGTAGTTAATGGATTACATAATGAATCAAAATGATGCATAAGAAAAATGGAAAGGACGGGTTATCTCTCTGTCAGACATTACTTATGTTCAACAATAACATCCAATTTAAATTAATTTTTCAAAATTCCCCCATGATTCAGTGTGTGAGATGTAAACAGAGAGATTCAGAGCGGTTTGGTGTGAAATGGTTCAGATGTCTTTACAGTGGTGGTGATGGGAACCAGGGGTCGCCATGACTACAACACAAATATAGACATTTTATTTACTATCCAGAACCACCAGTGAACCTACACGAGTCTTCTGAGTTTATATGAATATTGATGATGGAAAATAGTGGAAAATCTGAAATAATAAGTTTTCTTTGGGGACTATTTTGCCTCACAGCGCCCTGCGTGTATCCCTCCACCATGAATGGAGTTTAAGTTCTCTAAACTATCATAAAACAGTGTCTCAGTCATCAGGCAGTGAATTCATAACCATTTCATGTAGGAACTTTCTGTGAGGGAGCTTTTAGAGGTGGACGTCTGGTTCCTATCACCACCACTGTGAACAGTTCTGACTCGGTATGTTTCTCTAGAACAGAGCGTTTCACACCAAACCACTCTGAACCGCTCTGTTTACATCTTATCCACCTAATTATGCAGGTGTACTGAAGAATCAGTAGAATTCCCCTGTAATGTTGCCAATCTATACACAGTGAGGGTTAGTAGGAGAACAGCTGTGTGCAGTTCTTCTGTGCAGCTTGAATGTGTTGTGTTCTGTATGAGTTCTGCTGTCTTTCCTTTTTAAGGTCTTTATTTTTTCCCTCTGTGTTACAGAAGCCACCAAAAAGCAACGTAAGCTCCTCAGAGACCCCCACTTCCTGTACAGCCCCAGCGACGCACAGACCGCTGCTGAAGTTTGAGGACAGGTGAGAATAAATCACACAGAATCCATCAGATACTTGACGATATTATGGTGGTGATTAACATGTGAAAAACGAGCAATGTATGAGTCGGAGTGTGATGAGGTCCAAAAGGTCCAATGAAAATGTGGCTGATGTTGATTTTAAGGGTCTAAAAGTTCTGGTTTCTGTGTCTTATGATCCTAATTATTAATTAAAAGGTTATTTTTGTGTTACGTAACTGTTTAAGGTTATAAGCCCCGTCATTGGGAGAAATTTCTAATTATCTGCAAGATTATTGATAATATATTTTCACTGATACTTTAAAAATGTGAATAGTCAGTATCAACGATATTATCAGCTAACTGATAAATCAGTCGGGCTCTGATATAAGGTTATTTTTCACTTGGTGGAGAATGTTGGTTTTAGAGGAGCCTCTTTTAGAGCTGCAGTGTATTTGACCTTCAGCTGGGTGATACAGCAAAGATCTGATATCACAGTACGTCAGGAAGTTTTCAGAGTACATGATGTGTCACAGTATTTATTTTTTCAGACATCTCATCAGTTGGAACAGAGAGAAAAGAACCAGCAGTGCTACATTTAATAATATACATATATTAAAAACTTGAACACAGTGATTTTTATTCCGTATTTGGCACTAAATCCAGTTAAACAGAAAAATAATTTTGCTCTCTTTATAATGAAACATGCAGTTGGTTAGTGTCTGTAAGTACTGACGATATGCATGATATGATCAGAAAGGCATATTGTATTGTACTGTGACATAATTTGTCACGATAATGATATAAATTGTCATAGAATAGTGATCAGTAGCTCAGTCATAACAGCAGTGATGAATGGAGACCTGATGCTGTTCTGCTGCTGAGATTCTCAACATTTTATTTCACTGTTGTTTTCAGGCAGTTCTCTGTGGATCACCACATGAAGGAAGCCAAAAAGCTAAAGCACAAAGCCGATGCCACGGTAATGTTTTTACTCCTCTCTCCTTCGGTCCTGTAATCTCAATCTCTCTCTCTCTCTCTCTCTCTCTCTCGCCTCTTTATCACATCTTCCATCACTGATTACACACAGAACGCTGCTGAAAAGGAGCGAGAGCTCTGTGTGTGTTATACTGTCATAATGAAGTATCTAAACATTATTTATAAAAAGGAATTTGTATTTAATGTTTTCTATGTAAGCCTCACTTCGTCTCTGTGACCTTCTGTACATTATATTCATATTTTAATAAGACTCTGTGAACGATACTCTTCCTTGTCACTGAGTTTGCAGGAGTAATTTGAGTTAAACCTGAAGATATTATTCAGATTAAAGGGCTAATGTGGAGGAAGCCGTCAGAGCACAGAGGACGCCAGTTTGGATGCTGAGTTTAGTCAGTTTTTAAACATCAGACTGTTTTGTAGTTTTAACTCTTGGTCAAGCTGTGCTTTATGAGTAATCAGATATTTGGTCAAAGGTACAGCTTGGTGAAAAATCTAATTTACAGAATTGAGTCCAAATTTTGCTGCTTTAGTTTTAGCACTGGAACTGTGAGGCTAACATTGCTAACACACACTAGAAGTCAATGGTCACCCAAATCTTTTCCATAAATGCATCCCCAAAACTTCTCTCAGTGAGATCAAACCACATCCAGCTCTCCATTAAGGTGGCGCAGACGTTGATGTTGTTGATGTGGTTTAGAGCACAGTGTATAAATATGTAGTATATTTAATTTCCAGTTTGTTACACTCAGCGAATTAATAGAAATTGTGGTGAAAAATGCTGTTGTTGTTGTTAATTTAGTGAGACTAGACTGTGTGCAGGGTTAATTACTGTGGGAATATGTTTATTTTAAGTATTTTAGAGAATTAAATGTCTAAATGAGTCAGAGCTGTGTTCTTCCCTGGTCCCTCATCCTGCTGCCTCTCGTCTCCTCAGCTGGATAAAATGGGAAAAGGCTTGAGCTACCTGGATGCTGCCATGTCCTTTGTGGAGAGCGGCATCGCCATGGAGACGGATCCCCACACGCCCAAGTCTGCGTACACCATGTTCTCTGAAACTGTAGATCTGATCAGGTGAGAGTTCTGTGTGTGTGTCTGTCTGTGTCTGTCTGTCTGTGTGTGTGTCTGTCTGTGTCTGTCTGTCTGTGTCTGTCTGTCTGTGTGTGTGTCTGTCTGTGTCTGTCTGTCTGTGTGTGTGTCTGTCTGTCTGTGTCCGTGTTCTCTGTGTGTCTCTGTGAACTGTCTGATCTGTGCCGCGTTCTCTGTGTCTGTTAACTGTCTGATCTGTGCCGTGTTCTCTGTGTGTCTCTGTTAACTGTCTGATCTGTGCCGTGTTCCCTGTGTGTCTCTGTTAACTGTCTGATCTGTGCCGCGTTCTCTGTGTCTCTGTTAACTGTCTGATCTGTGCCGCGTTCTCTGTGTCTCTGTTAACCGTCTGATCTGTGCCGTGTTCCCTGTGTGTCTCTTAACTGTCTGATCTGTGCTGTGTTCTCTGTGTCTCTGTTAACCATCTGATCTGTGCCGTGTTCCTTGTGTGTCTCTGTTAACTGTCTGATCTGTGCCGTGTTCTTCGTGTGTCTTTGTTAACCGTCTGATCTCTTTTCTCTCACAGATTCATCCTGAAACTGAAGAACTACTTGGACCCGTCAGCTCCGGCATCTGAGCGCGACTTCCTCGTCCTCTGGTGGGTCTCAGAAACGGAAGCTCAACACAACCACAGAGCTCATTCTGCGTTTTAGACTCAGAGTCTGTTTAACAGACAAGATCCAACACTGTCTAAAAGTATCCGGACGGTCTCTATAATGAGCTGCTCTGAAGGGCCTGAATCTGTCGGTTAATTGTGTCTTTATCAGTCATCTCCACTTACAGCACTGAGGTTTTATGTTCCAAAATGAGTCGTCATTCATTTATATATGATCTTCTCCAGCCTCGCTTTATCCCTCACAGTTAAACAGGCTGTTACTGTTACTGAGCCTTTAAGACTGATATATGTAAATGAGCGCTCTTCTGATTGACTGTCCTGCACTGTGCTTTATTCTAAAAGGAGTTAGCGCTGAAACCCTCCTTATAATTTGGCGTGAATGGGCGTGGCTTAACTCTGTAAGCTGAAATGGCAGATATATGACATCACAGACGGTCAAATCAAAACTTGTATTTTTCGTCAGCTGTTGACAGTAATAATTAATATAATGTAGTAGATTAGTTGAAGCTCTTTATGGTGCAGCAAAAGTTTTACTGAGTCTCTTCAAAAAAACACGATATTTGTGGCACAAGTAAAACCTCAGTGGGAGTGTCGGTCGGTGTGTTGCAGCAATGAGATAAAATTGCAGATCAGTATTTTACTAAATAAATATACTTTAACAGTTTTAAAGCTTTAAAACTCTTAATCCAGCAACTGAGTGCAAACTGTGAAGAGGAAAGTTATTATTATTTACATGTTTATCTTCATCTTACTGTTGCGGTGAGAATTTAAATGAGAATTTAGTCCTTTGAATTGGAAAATGTCATTTTAATTTGTCTTGTTTGTGAGAAAATCCTGTTTCCTAGTTATTTGTGTGAAATTTTCATGTTGAATGGACCAAAAATCAGACAGCAGTGCACAGTGCAGTAAAGGTACAGGACCAGAGTGTGTTTATAGTATAATATATAGTATAAGAATGGTGTATACACACATGCAGTATATAGTGTGTATAGTATATATGGTATAAAAGTGATGCAGATGTGAGTTGACATTTATATTTGAGCAAATCTGGTGTTCATTTTTGCTATTGTCTGTATGTGAAGTGTGTCTCGTTGCTGTTCAGAGTCTAATTGTGTGTGTGTGTGTGTGTGTGTGCAGTATGCGCTGCCAGGCTCTCCTGCAGATGGCGATGTTCCGCTGTAAGAGAGACTCTGCGCTGAAGTATTCCCGCACACTGACCGACCACTTCAAGGTAACGTTTCAGCTCCTCGGTTCCTGCTCGGTTCTCCACACTGATGTTCTCATATTGTGGGGGTTTATTCAGCCCCTCCTGCCTGTGTAGTTTGCTGTATGTGCGAGTAAAGGAGTTGCTGTTTCTGTACACTGACAGCTAAGTGACTAAAATAAGCTCAGCCTACAGAATAAAACTCAGTTTTAGTGGCATGAAAACATCATTTTTATTTAAATTAAGAAATTAAACTCATGATAAATCAAATCTTTCAGCTTCACTATAATAGAAATCAAAAAGATCTTTTTAAAAATAACGCTGAACAAAAACATGGGGAAAAAAAGGTAATTATTATTTTCAGAAGTGTAAATTTAGAGGTTAGGGTTTGTGACCGACTCCTCCCAATAGAAAGCACCTTATAAATGATGATGTATATAATTAGCTTCTTATCTAAAACGTACCTGCAGGGAAAGCAGAGCACATCTGGGAACAGGTA